>NW_027533262.1:432497-444668 GCF_008692635.1 Crocuta crocuta | reverse complement strand
ATTGTACCAAACATAATACATCTCTTCTGTGAGTTTGAAGGCTTGGGAAACATTTAAAGGGTAAGCTAAACACCCCTGGGCAGTTTATCTTATACATCTGGCACTTGACACAGCAGACACATTTGAGTTGAAGTGACCTACAAAAATGTAAGGGCATTATTTTGCAGGGAGAGCTACCCTTCATTAAGTTCTTTTTTTTCCTGGTCTATTTGTCAAAAGTGAGATGTATTTCTAGTTCATACCTGTGGGAATTCTCCATTTGTATCTCTTTTCAATTACTTCGGTGTTTATTAAAAAGTGGCTCTTCAGTAAGTTGGAATCTCTCACTGTCCTTTTAATTTGGTTTTCTGCTTGCTAATGCAGAATAGGAATTTGTCCTAAATTCCAGTACCAGTTGGAAGAGCTTTCAACATCCCTGCTGCAAAGCCTGTAACGAGGCTTGCTTGCTGCTTCTCTTTTGGTACCAAAACAATTACCATCAAGTGAAGACCCAGGACACATGGCTTGTTTATCCCCTTTCTTAGGCAAATATTTTCCATTGCTTTCTACAGGGCACTCACAGAGTTATTGTGAAATCCTTTATATCTCAGTCTAGATTTAAACATGCTAAAGGGAAGAATTAAACCAATAATGTGAATAATTTTAAGTTTATTTATTTATTTTGAGAGAGAGCAAGGAGGGAGAGTCTGGGACAGAGGATCTGAAGCAGGCTCTGTGCTGACAGCGAGCCTGATGTGGGGCTCGAACTCATGAACTGTGAGATTATGACCTGAGCTGAAGTCAGACATTTAACCGACTGAGCCACCTAGGGACCCCAACAATTTTAATTGATATGCAGATACTCATGGCTAAAGATCTTGGGTAAAAAATCTCTTTTGACTAGAATAATTGAGATCCTTAGTTTAGTTTTCCAGGATGTAGAAAAGAGTTTTATGGAGGACAGTTTTTTTTTTCAAGTAAGAGTTACCATTTTCAACGGATTTTTCCCCCTTTTTTTGCTTAATGAATAGAATAAGAACAAAGTAAAGACTTTTGATTTTGCCATGCAGATGGTTGTCTACCTAAGTCTCTGTTATAGCAGGTTGTTCGAATCAAAATATTTGGTCTGCCTTGGGCAGCTGAGAATCAGACTGTTTTTTAATGTGAAAAACAATAAGATTGTAAATTTATGCTAAAATGAAGAATGACTTTCAGTAATTGAAAAAAATGATAATTATGTACTAAGCCCTTCATATATTTTTCATTTGCTAATCCTCATAATAGTCTTATAAGTATATTCTTTTATTAATTCCAATGTGTTAATGATGAAAATGAGGTTTAATACATTTAAGAAACTATGCATGGTAACTGATAGAGGTAGAATTTGGACTTGGGCCATCTGATATTAGCTCCTTGCTGCTCAAAGTGTGGTCTTTGGACCAGCAACATTGGCATCACCTGGGAGCTTGCTAGGGATGAAGATCTTGGGCCCCAGCCCAGACCTACTGAATGAGAATCTGAAATAATATCTCTGGGTGATTTGAGAACTAGTGCTGTGGTCCTTATTCACTACCTTTAATATCCATAATATAACTTCCTTTTAATTTATTGTATTACATGTAAACACTATTGGTAGTGTTATTATGCAATATTAGTGAACTTGATTGTGGTTATTAGAAACATCGGTAATGTCTGCTTTGTAAAACAGAGTGCAGTGCAGGAACTTGTCTGTTGTGATTGTCACACTTGGTTGATATTACTTGGAAATATATTTTTAAGAGATCTCATTTGCCCCCAAATTTCCATTTTTTACACTGCTTAAATCACATATGTTTTAAAAGGCTGTGTTCTGATGTATTGTAAAAGAAGAAGATGAAGAAGAATAGCCCTTCAAATTCTCTGCGTAATTCTTCCATCTGTTGATCCTCTGTGTAGTGCCAGACTCATGTATGTTAGCTCCGGAAATACCCACAGGTTTCGATCGATATTTTTGTCACCATTTGACATGGAAATTTTAAGTTTAAGGTTTGATATGAAAACATACCTGATGTATTATAGGTGGCCAATTTGGTGCTTTTTATGATCAGAGAACTATGTTCATGTAGCATCATTTTCTTATCCTGGGATATGAATTTTATACTTTTGGAAAATGCTTTTGAGTTCTGACTTTGTGGTCATACTTAGTTGTTAGAATAATAGACATGATGATGACCCTGGTGATACATGCATGTGAGCATTTTCCGTTTTGAATTTCACAGCGCTGGGATATGAAGCTCCGCCATCTTGGACTCAATAAAACTGATTCAAGCACTAGTGATTCCACTCAGAGTCAGAAATCTGGCAAGAGCTCCAACCCCCGGCAAGCACGCAACTAAATCCTGAAATGCAGACAGAACACCAGTGGACTTCCTATTAAGACTTGCATTGCTGGACTAGCAAAGGAAAATTGCACTATTGCACGTCATACTCTATTTTTTTACCACAAAAATCATGTGGTAACTGATATTCCTTCTATTTTCTCTTTCGTGTTCTGTTTTCCTCTTCTCTTTTTTTTTTTTTTTTTTTTTGTGGTCTGAGTGCAGCTCCTTAAATGTATGTATTCTGTTTCACTAATCCTGGGAAGACTGTTCTTTGCAATAATAATAAATTAAACATGTTGATACCAGGGCGTTTTTGCTGGAGTAAATGTTAATTTGCTGTTCTGCACCCAGATTGGGAATGCAATATCAGATGCAAAGAGAGATTTCTGGTATACGCAGAGCGCTAGATAGGCTGTAAAACATAGTCTGCTCATCTAATTACAGGCTCATTTCCACATGCCTTTTGGGCATTCTCCTCATGCTTAAAAGTTCTGAATGTTTATAAAGGTAAAATGGCAGTTTGAAATCAGATGCCACACAGGCAAAGCAATCAAGCACCAGGAAGCATTTATGAGGAAACGACACACAAGATAAATTATTTGCGAGATTGGCAGGAAGCAAAATAAATAGTGCTAGGAGCTGAGGAAGGAACATTTTGCTGATTGAGAAGCACAGCTGAAACCAGTAGCTATTGGGAAGTTAACAGTAGCATTTTTCTTCTGGCAATACATTTGGTTTGTGAATATATTGATCAGCATTAGGGAAGTGAATTGTAACTAGACATCTGCTGTTATCAGTGTAGTTCTGTTAAGTTTGCTTCCCGTTAAACAAACCCATCGGTGTAAGTTTTTTTCATCTTTTAAAATAAATCTTGACTTGCTGCATTGACCAGGAAAAGAAAGCATGTATGCACGTGCACCAGGGTGTTATTTTTGAAAGACACATAGCTCTGTAAAACGCTATAGTTTGCAGCATGGTAAAATGTGCAAGGGTGTGCATGTGTGTTTGTGCACTCACACCCAAACTGGACTGAATTACAGGCGTGTACTTGTTCATTTGGATTTGTGCTGTTTAACACTCAGTAAAATATGCCTAATAAAAGGAATAACGGTTGTTAGGAGAGAGATTATTTTAATATTTTTATTTATTTTTGAAAGAGCACGCAGGCAAGGGAGGGACAGAGAGGAAGGCAGAGCATCCAAAGCAGGCTCTGTTCTGACGGCAAAGAGCCCTACACAAGGCTCTGACTCCTGAATCATGAGATCATGACCTGAGCTGAACTCTGACACTTAGCCAACTGAGCCACCCAGGTGCCCCAGGAGAGAGGTTATTCTGACTTTTAAACCAAGTGCACAATCTTGCTACCCAAGCTGCAGTGTTCCCAGAGACCTTGGGGAATAACTGATGCTCTTCCTTCCTTCCTCCGACAAGTTCTTCAGAGCTTGTGCCAATTACTTGGAAGTCTCATTCCCTTCAATTTACATGTTTGATATGAGTAGAGCTAAATTTCCAAGCTATGGTATGCTGAAAATAAAACATTTATGAAGCAAAATGGTGCTGTGCTTCCTTCTACAAGGACAATCATGCAGGAATGAAATTCAGTCCAGAACAAACATTTGCCCAAAGAGTCAATAATAATTCCTTTAAATTCTCTCTTTTGAAAGTAGGCGAACATCTCGACCTTCTGGCTGATGTCCAAGCCCCTATAGTTTCTGGAATCGCAGAAGAAAGAGTTCCCATCTTTGCCTCCATGAAGACTGCATGCTCCTTTGAGCTGCTGTGTGGTTGCTATCAGGTATTTTGTCTACCTGCCCCTTGGGCTTTATTCTCAGATGGCTGACACAGGTGCATCTCTTTCTAGATGCTGCTGTTACAGCCGTTAGAAGGTGAGTTTGGGTGTCACAGGGCAGTAGTGAAGTGCCGCAAGGGAAGAACTGCGCCTTGGGATCTGTCGTCCTGATGCTGATGCCCCAACTTGAGCTTCAAGATTGAGGACTGGAAAGTGGAGCTTCTGCACTGTCCCGCGTTCCTCATCTTTCATGTTCATTGCGAGAAGGAGGGCAAGAATGGACTATAGGAGATTTAAAAGAATTGATTTCTCAAATTCACAAAATGTCATTTATTCCAAAGCACAGTGTGATGAACTATTTTGAGGTACAACTGAAGCCACAGATGTGTCCAGGCACCTGCAGTGTTTTGTTCCGGGAAGGGGGACAGCGGTGGCGGTAACGATCAGCTTCTGTGTAGAGATGTGACACAATTTATGCGCAGTACATGGACAATTACGTTCATAAAAGAGAACTAGATTTTGGGATTCAACTGTGTGCTTTGCCACCTTCCCTCCAGCGATCTGCACTGGCGATGCCTGATTTTGTTTTTCTGTGTGGGTCTCTGTCAGTTAAAGTTTCTAATGGTATGAGGTCCATGAAAAAAATACTTCTGGCATTCAGTTTGATAGTTGGAATATCTTCATTAATTATGTGCAAGCCTCCAGCCAAGGAAACAACCCAGAAAATTAATAGGCAACCAACGGAATGGGAAAAGATAGTTGCAAATGACATATCAGATAAAGGGTTAATATCCAGAATATATAAGGAACTCATCAAACTACACGCCCGAAACACAAACAACCCAGTGAAGAAATGGGCAGAAGATATGAACAGACACTTCTCCAAAGAGGACATCCAGCTGGCCAACAGACACATGAAACGATGTTCAGCATCCCTCCTCATCAGGGAAATACAAATCAAAACCACACTGAGATACCACCTCACGCCAGTCAGAGTGGCTAAAATGAGCAAATCAGAGAACTCTAGATGCTGGCGAGGATGTGGAGAAACGGGCACCCTCCTACACTGTTGGTGGGAATGTCAACTGGTACAGCCCCTCTGGAAAACAGTGTGGAGGTTCCTCAGGAAACTAACAATAGAACTCCCCTATGACCCAGCAATAGCACTGCTAGGAATTTACCCAAGGGATACAGAAATGCTGAGGCATAGGAGCACATGTACCGCAATGTTCCTAGCAGCACTCTCCACAATAGCTAAAACATGGAAAGAGCCTAAGTGTCCATCAACAGATGAATGGATCAAGAAGATGTGGTTTATCTATACCATGGAATACTACATGGCAATGAGAAACAATGAAATCTGGCCATGTGTAGCAACATGGATGGACCTTGAGGGTGTTATGCTGAGCGAAATAAGTCAGGCAGAGAAGGACAAATATCATATGTTTGCACGTATAGGAGGATTAGGAGGAACTTGACGGAGGAACAAGGGGGAGAAGAAGGGCAGAAATGGTGGGGGAAAGGGAGAGAAGCAAACCATGAGAGACTCTTGAATGCTGACAAAAACTGAGGACTGATGGATGTGGGGGGAGGGGGGGATGGGCATGGAGGAGGACACTTGTGGGGATGAGCACTGAGTGTTATGTGGAAACTAATTTGACAATAAACTATTAAAAAAAAAAAGAACAAAAAAAAATTATGTGCAAGCCTCTTTTGGGAGATAACATGTTTTTTTCATGGTGCTCATATTACTAATCAGACTGCAAAATCATTTCTCCTCTGCCATTGCCATAATGCAAATGCATCTTATTAGTGTCTCTCTACAGGCTTTTCTGACCGGTACTAACTTTGAAAGCCACTGAAATTTTAATCTATATACGTCCTTGTTGACCTTGAGATCTATAAAATTCATTTAAAATTTCTTTGAAAAACGTTTGTTCACCTTCAGGATTTTAATTTCCCCAGCCAAGTCACAGCAATAAAATGTTAGATGCATGCTAAATAGCAAAAATTAAAATAACAGCAAACTCGGAATCTCTTCACAGATATGTGAGTATTTTACTGTGTCACGTACAGAGTGTAATCTGACTCGGTGCCATATGTTGCACTGAGCATTGGGGGGTGGGGTGGGACCGATCCATGGCTCTCCACATCTGTTATGTATTAAGAAGGCAAATACAAAAATTACAATCACTGTGAGTAAATAGCACTACTTATTGCCTTCTGCAAGAAATTACTTGCTATTATTTTTTCAACAAGTAAAATGACAAAAAAGTATTCCAAGATTGGTATTTAGAGTTTTAGTATTTAGTATGAGCTTTCAAGAACATGGCAAAAATGAGATAAAGCAGAAATATCTAATACTGTCACTGAAATCTAACTGATAGCATTTTTGAATATGGTTCCCAGCTGTATTAATAACAAAACAATGGTATAGTCGTACCTTTTGATAGTTATCTCTTTGGCTACTAATATCTAATGGTGGCTGGAGCTCTATACAAAATATCTGCATGCATTATAACTTCATGTAACCCTTGAAAGTCTGTGAAGTAAACTTTCACAGACTCCATTTTATAGATGAAGAAATTAAGTTATGCAAGGAGTGGAGCTGGGCCTCAGACCCTCTTATTTTTATTTCCCAAGTTATATGTTTTCAACCATTGGAAATGCTGATAAAAAGATCAACACATCCTGGCATTGTGTCAGGCACGGAGTGGACAATTAAGACTTTTTTCTTAAACTGAGATCTACTGACTGAATGCCAGAAAGCATATGTAATATAGTTCCAATTTTATCCCAGGTACTGTCATTTTTGCTCTTCAGTTTTCCTTGCCTGTAAAATTAAAGTTTCATGGAAGGAGTCTTGTAGAGGATGAGCAGGTAAATGAATAAGTAGAGTGATTCTTTTGGCATTAATAGGTTCTTTTGTTTTGGCATTACTTAAGTTACATGATTCTCAGGAGGAGAAAAAAGGTATTTTCCCTCTAAGTGTCTGTTTTCCCTTGAATTTGGAGAGAAGTATGGCGTCAGTAGTACTTATGAAGGTCAGGAAGAAAGTTGAAATTGAAGGTTGATGGTAACTACAAATAAAACTAGATTGACTGCTTTCCACTGGGAACTCTCGTTTCTCATTCTTAGATCTTCCCTTAATCCCTCCTGCTACCAGCATCCTCCATAGCGGAGAAAGAAAACAATTCTACATGACCTGATTCCTCTTACTTATCTTTCATTAAATATTTTTATTATGACCGGGAGTCAACAAATTGAAAGACACCTAAAGCTGAGGTTTCTTTGGGTAAAGTGTAACCATTATTTGTTGTTTCTACTTTGAATGGCGGGTGTTGAGAATTCAAGGAACTATGAAGAAGGGAAGGTCGTGCTCAAGAAAGCGTGTCCATCTGGAAAGGAAAGGATGTGTGGGCTGAGGAGGCTAAATGAGAAGTGAAAGGAAATGCAGAACAGAACTGCCCACTAATCTCACAGCTGTGGAGGGGAATGGCACGTCTTAGTAGCATAGTTGTGCTGGGGATGCCCTTCCAAACAGCCAGCACCCTCTCCACCCGCATTTAACATCATGAATGGGATTGTAGGGTTGAGTCTTAGGAAAACTTGGGGCATCAGCAAGGGTAGGTGCTACATGAAGCCTAGGATAGCTTGGGATGGTAAATAGTCATGAAACAGAGAGCAAAGTATTTCTTGTCTACACTGGATGACAATGTGAATCAAGTTGATTGTTCCCTCTAATTTTATTCCTAGACTATTTTGGTGACTCTGGGGGAATCAGGGCTTCTCAGAGATAGGATCCCTGCACTAGGATTAAGAACAGAATTTGATGTAAATAGTTATGACTTAACTGGACAAATGAATAGATGAATATACACAAAATCCCTACTGAAAAACTCTTTCCCTGTGACTTATTACTCAAAGTGATGCATTAAAGCTTTAAAAAGAACCACGAAGCTCAGAAATACACCCACAAAGACTACACTGTCCTGTCTGTGCACATTTATCTCTCTCCCTTTACTCCTCCTCACTCGCTCTGCTTCTCTTCATATTGTTCTGCTCATTAAATCAAATACAGGCCTGTAGGAACTATATTCGGAATTGCTAGAAAATCAAGCATGGAGCAAATGGAAGAGATTGACATTCTTTAAAACCTCTGATCAATGTCCATGAAGCTCATCTGAATGTCTTTCAAATCGCTAGTTCAGGCACTCTTGTCTCTAGCTTCTCTTGTGTACCCAGTACCAACAGCCCGAAACTACAGCTGCCCACACTCCTTCCTTAGAAACATTCAGTCATCGGACGGCCCCCTTATCACACCTGGAAAAGAGCTTTGAATTTAGGGCACCTGGGTTCAGATTCTTTCTTTGAAACTTTCTGTTTAGCCTGCTCTCCAAGTTTTAAGATCGGGTGAGTTAAACTGGGCAGAGCCTATTGAACATTCCCTGGAGCATGGTAGATGCTTAAAATATCAGAATTATTCAACCTTTTACTCTGGAATTCTCTCTCTTTTTTAAATATATTTTTATTTATTTCTAGGAGAGAGAGAGAGAGAGACAGCGTGAGCAGGGGAGGGTCAGAGAGAGAGGGAGATACAGACTCTGAAATAGGCTCCAGGCTCTGAGGGGGCAGGCAGCACAGAGCGCGATGCGGGGCTCGAACCCAGGAACCGCGAGATCATGACCTAAGCGAAAGTCGGACGCTTAACTGACTAAGCCACCCAGGCGCCCCATCTGGAATTCTCTTTGTAAGGTGCACAGTTCTCACACGGGGCTCTAGTGAGTTTTCACGTAGCCAGAAGAAGATAAAACCAAGGATCGCTTCCAAGAGATCCTACATCCTGCTCTGTTCTCCCTCTGTCATCATTAAGATGACAAACCCCAAAAAATCTCCCTCCTTCACTCTCAAGTTGAAGACTGAAATCTTTTTTTTTTTCCTTTTCCTCAGTAAATGTGCTTAGACAGTAATGTGGTCAGGAGACCAGATGAATACTTACTCTATTAAAAAAATTAGATGCTGGAAAAACTGCATAATAATTCTACAAATACTATTATAACTGATAAATATTTGTTTTCTTCTTGGGTGCCTGGGTGGCTCAATTGGTTGAGTGTCTGACTTCGGCTCAGGTCATGATCTCATGGTTTGTGGGTTTGAGCCCCTGCTTCGGGTTCTGTGTCTCCATCTCTCTCTGCCGCTCCCCGACTCATGCTCTTGTCTCTCTCTCTCTTTCAAAAATAAACATTAGAATAAAAATGTTTTTAATTTGTTTTCTTCCAAATAGGATTTGTTTTGGAAATCAAAAAACCCAAATGGTTCTCCAAGCACTTTTAAAAACAAAGGATGGTAAACTTATAAAAAGCATAACATCTTTAGGCTGGTTATTTCTATGCAGATGTCAACTTCCAAACTGGACCACTTATTCTTCCAACTTTGGAGCTGGGTTTTTGTACTTTAGCGTTATTCGTTGTAAGTGAGAGGTAATTACACGTAAAGGAGCAAAGCAAGTAACCGATAGTTTTCTTATTGGTAAAATTTTGGTCCCCCAGAATGGTTATTGTTCATTGTTTAGGTGAGCAAGCAGGGACCTCTCGCAAAGCTATGTGTTCTCAGTATGAGCTGATTTTGTCAGAGGAGCTTCTTGGTGTTTTTCATTTCCTAGGGAGTTCCAGAAGTACTAAAATTATATCGAGACAAAGTGTTTATATTTCAAAAGTGCAGGCTCTGCATTCCAGGCTGCACACTGAGGGTTCTCAAAACAGAGGCAGCTTTTATTGAAACTTGGGAAATAAGGATAACTCATAAGGGCTTGGACTAGCACATACTGGAAAAATAGAAGATAACCTGTGAGCCAGCCGAAAAAGGGAACAACCTAATCCGGGGGTTGGCACACCTTTCTGTAAAGAGTCGCATAGTAAATATTTAAGACTTTGTGGGCCATACAGCCTCTGTTGCCAGCTCTGCCCTTCAGGCTTAAAAGCAGGATGGATAATGCATATATGAATGAGCATGGTGGTGTTCCAATAAAACTTTATTTGCAAAAAACAGGAGGTAGGCTAGATTTAGCCTTGGGGCTGTAGTTTGCCTACCTTTGTGGGTCTAATCAAATTCTCACTAACTAGTTTCATTTATCTTATAGTTTTTTGGACTTAGTGAAATAGGTAGTTTTGGTGGCCTAGAGACTTAACTACTGAGAAAGTTTAGGCTTGTGCTTAAGTAGAACTTTGCCTTAAAATTTTACCGTTAGAGAGTTAATCTATTGGGTAGAACATTGTTCTCTTCAGGAATGAAATGCAAGGGCTTGGGAAAGATATCAAATTACCATTTCCTAGTATCAGTCTAGGGTTGAAAGAGACCCTAGAAGTAGCAGGAAAGTACATGGTACTTAGCATCGAGAATAGGGGATTGAAGGACGCCAGGAAAGGGAGACATTAGTTGCCCCGCTTAAGTAGTTATTCACAGGGCTTCTTTGACCACCCAGTAATATTTTGTTGTTGTTTTCCTACAGAGGCACATTCCTTAGGATGATCCAGCAGGGAAAATCCATACATCATACAAGATGGTAGAATCTACAAAAGAAATAAGAACAAAGGGTAATTCTTTTAAAAGTCCCTCTAATTGCTGGTCTCATTCCTCTCTTGCCTCCTTTCCCATTCATTCTAGTTTAGTGTATTGACATGTGTTCCTACTGCTAATTAGCCCCTATTTTTAAAACTGGCATGCCTATAATAATGAAAAACTATAAATATGGTTGGCAGTTGTCATTTTAAAAATATTATTTAAAAAAAAATACTAGGAAGAGTCGCCCATGCACTAAAACCCTCTTGTGTGTTTAACCCATTCACCAGAAGCTTGATTTACAACTGCGTTCCCTGCCTGATGAGTCCCACATGCCCCATAATGTAAACATCTTCATGTGCCTCTCACTGGAGTCCCTTTTTATTTGAATGTAAATTGATTCTGAAACTGCTCCCAGCCAGAAGTTTGTGTTTGAAATACTGTAGCTTAAAGGTGAGTATAGTCATACTAAGGTTCAGTCTGCAAGGTGGAGGAATGAGGTTCAGTTGCCGGCATAATTAAAATAGCTCAGGTTAATTTAACCATAAAATATCCAGATGACTGTTGAACCTGTCATACATAAATAAATGGCATTGATCGTGAGCCATTCAACAAATGGAATGCATCGTATAAATACAAAAGAATCTTGAGTTCATTTCTGGATTTGTGCAGTTTAGTCTTTTTTGAGGACTTTTAAGGACTTTCAGCGGAAGGCAGACAAAATTTTCAGGCATTCTAGACCTAAGAGCAACCTCACTAATTCTTTATCTTGTCCAGGTAAAACTAAATATAATCTATGTAAGATAGTGGCTTATCTATCATCTATCTATCCCATTAAAATAGATTATTCTGGAAGACATTAAATAATCTTTTTGTAAGATAATTCTAGAAGTTAATAATTTCTGCTATTGGCAATTTCCACTGCAGGTTTTAGCACAAAAAATGTCAAACAACATGAAATATTTAGCTACGATGATAAACGTTATACTTTCTTTAAAGTACTTGTTCAACATCTTACACTTACGTAGGCAGATCTGTAAGTATTTCAGACTTAGATTGGGTATTATCTTAATAAGTTTTGGTCTCATTTCAAATCCTACTTTTCTCTTTCACACTCAGGAAGGAATGTGATCGCTTCAAACATGCCTGGGTTCAGGTGTTAGCCCTCCTTGGAGACAAACCACAGGCCCTTGACTTGATCCCCTTCTCAAAGCCACAGCCTGGAGGGTGCGAAAATGTCTTGTGTGATGAGCCCAGGGTGACTAAAAAACCCATGAATAAATGAGGCAATGGGCACACAGCTGTATCCAAGGACAGGCTAGAGCCTAGAAAATGACCAGAGCTCCATAGAGATTGCTAATACCCTGGCCCCAGTTTAGTGTTAAATAGTCAGAAGCCATGCTGAAGGCTCCAAAACACAGAGCATGGTGATTTTGACCCAGGTAACCCCAACCCTCTTGGACAACTGCTTTTTTTTTTTTTTTT
>NW_027533262.1:427455-432351 GCF_008692635.1 Crocuta crocuta | reverse complement strand
AAATTAGGTTATGGTCTTAAAAATTCCTGAGGCTTGTTGCAGATAAAAAGGCCATAACGATTGTTTCCTCTGCACCAGGAATTGTGCCATAATGTAAACTTCTTCTTCTAATGAACAAAAGAGAAGAAAAACAAGCCTGCTTCAAAGACATGCAAATTTAAATTGTAAAATAGCTCTTTACATTTATCTAGCACTGTTAATCTTAAAGGACACTTTGTCATTCAAGGGTAAATTTTTACTGAGTGCTACTGTGCCAGATGTCATGTTTGGTGGTGGGCATTCTGGCACTGTCTCTGTCCTGTTGTACCATCTGATACAGGAAGCAGACAAGACAAGTGACATATAGTGAGAAGTGCTAAACAGACAACTAAGATGCAATAATATTAGGGGTGGAGGGAGAGGGAGGTGGTGAGAAGCAGGTGACTCTCTGCTGAACAAAGGTAGTCATAGAAGTAGAATCACTGCGAAGCTAGTAAGACCGAGTGTCAGTGTCCTTCACATGTCCCCTGGCCTCTTCCAAGGTCCTGAGGCATCCATGATCATGGGTTTTTGTAAAGTTCACAAATATAAGATTTAAAAAATTACTTCCCTTAAAAAGATTCCACCAAATTGCCTAAGTTTTAGGGCTCAAAAAGTCTGAATTCATGCTTGGTGGCTAGGGGAATTTTCTCTGTGGAAGAAATATTTTAATTGATTACAACAGGATAAGAAGGAACCTGTTCTGCTTGATGTGGGGCTAGTGGCCCAGGTGGGTTTCAAGGCCATTCAGAAATCCTGAAGCGGGAAATTACCTTACCAGTTGGAGGACCTGTGGAGGTAGTAGAATGGGGAATGGAGAGAGAGGTGGGCAACAGATTGGAGAAGTTAGAAGGGCAAGTATGGAGAGCTGTGGTGGCCACATTAAATAGTTGGGTTCATGTCAATGTGATATGCCAAACCATTAGCATGTTCAAAGCAGGAGAATAACATGATCAGATTTGTTTTTGAAAGATGACTAATTCTATGAGCACAATTGGTATGAGGTTGGGGCATGATTAGGGAAAGGAGGCTGTTGCACTATTCCAGGTGAAAGACGATGGTTGTTTGGATTAGGGTGGTTATGGAGGGAAGTGGACAGACTCAAGATGCATATTAGATTTTGGAACCATAGGACATAGGACTAGCTGATGGGTTGGCTGTATAGAGCTGGAAAGAGAGAAGAGTCAAAGGTGACAAGCAATTTTCTCACTTGAGCCACATTGATGGATTTACTAAGATGAGGAGGGCCTAGGAAGAGGGAAAAATTGGATGGATGGTTTGTGGAGAAATGAAAGTTCTGATTTGGCTGTATTGAGTTTGAAATACTTATTAGTCAACAGGAAGACGCTGAATAGGTGGTAAGCTACATAGTCTGGAACTTAGGAGAAAGTATATGTGCTAATTTAGAAGTCACCAGCATATATTTGATAAATAACATATTTCCAAACTATATAGGGTTCCTATTTCTGTTCTTTTAAGTGGTTCTTCATTCCATAACTTAATTAAATGAGATAGGGCAAAGCTTCTAAACAAGATTAAGTAGAAATGCTCAGTTGAAGGGTTACTTTATGTGAAACTACAGGATTCCTGTTGAAAGATGTTGGAGTCTGGGCTGAAGTACTGCCAGAAGGTTGCAAATAATTACAAAAAGTTGTATTAGGAACATCTAGAAAGGCATTTGTTATTATTATAATGGATATGGCTTTATATGTGTAAATATGTCCATGTTGACATCTCTTAGAAGGTGATGTAAAAGCAGGATTACAGAGTTAGAGGTGATTCTGCATTATTTAATCCCATTCGAGGGTGCAGGAATGAATTAGGTATGTGAAATATGTATGCCGTCTTAATAAATCAGACTTTAACTTTGTTACCAGGGTTAGTTTACATTTCTTAGTGGCCTGGGAGAAACAATTATATGACTACCACTGAATCATTCCAATCAATGAACAGAGCAGGCTTTTACAACCTACATGAAATGTGGCCAACATTGTGTTTGCCTGCGGATTAAGACCTTGACTTTAGGAGGTTTCAGTTAGGAGATGTTTTCCCAGAGTTAAACACACAGTTTTGCAAATAAGCAAGGGGTAGAAGTACTGGCTAATCTGGCTGAAAAGTTCTAAGCGTCAACTATAATTAAACACAACCTGAGGGTTTAGGATCCCGACAAAACCATATTTGTGCATGGTGTCCGCCACGTTAGAGATGATTTCAACAAGCTGTGAGATGCAGATACTGTCTGTATCTGTAGGGGAAAGTGATTTGTTATGCTGATCTTCCAAAACTTCTTACCTTTTCCTTATGGAATATAGATTAGTATACACCATCAGTACTTGCAAATGCAGTGAAAGTTGTATTCTTCTTAAACAATTTCCTTCATTCACTCAGCTTTTAAAAGATACACAGGTATTGAAATAACTTTGGAATTCAGGAAGGAGGTTATTAGGCTACAAAGTAAGATTTGTAGGGAAAGACATCTGCAACTGCCCAATGTGAAGAATGCCAGAGTCAACTCAGCATTCGACGCTGTAAGAAATTTTCCATGAGCGGACTTTGTATGAGTGAGTTTCCATCTTATTTCAGGCAGCTTTCTTCAGATGCTTCTGTTTTTGATGAGGGCAGGTGACCTAGAAGTTTTTGTGTCTTATCTTTATGGGGTTTCTGACCTCTAGCACCCTCATACGTACAATTCCTGAAATACTTCTTTTGAAACTTAGTAGTATTTGAGTAAAAATCTAATCTAGGGAAAAAGAAGGTAGGCGTGAGGAAGGTAGCAGAAACTGATAAGCAAAACAGATGAGCCAACATAAGCTCTTTAAGGGTGCAAAGAATACTTTTTTGATAGCTCGACATTAGAGTGTTAAACCCTAATGGCGTACATTAATGATAAGATAAAAACATGTTAGAGAAAATGAGGCAAACACTAGGCTAGGATTATAATGGAATGATTCAAGAGACCTTGGTGCCAGCGCTGGAAAGAAAATGCCATTGCAGATTCTGCTCCTGTAAAATTTTTGGTAGGTAAACAAAGTAGGGAAGGTGAGCAGTTCGCAGAACAGCTGTTTCCTTGTGAAGTCTGCTTTCTGCAGCCCTCAGCCAGCGGTGATGTCCACGGTCAGACCTAAGTCGTTCCGAAGGGTTATCACGCTGGAGGTCCACAGTACCAAGCCTGAACTCTGCAAAGAGACCCATCCCTTCTTCCTTGTGGCTGGGACACGCCAACGGGCTGCTGCACAGACCCGTCCCTGCTGCCGTGGCTCATCTCACCGCCCGACTCCTGGAGATGTCGTGGTGACCTCTGAGCTCTAACAGGCGTCTTGGGGAGCTAGTATCAAATGGCTCAAGGGAAAGATGCACCACCAGTCCCCGTGCCTGGGAACTGCCCCAGTACTGGTTCTTACAGAGCCAGAATCCGCCCAGGAGCTTCTCGCTCTCTGCACCCCCCAGTCCCATCAGCTTACCTGTGGGTGGTTGTTCACATGGTTTGGGTTGCCTCTCACCAGATGCATTTGAACTACCATGAGCAGCTAAACAATTTAGTATGCTGTGGCTGCCCAAATACCGTTGTTGACTATGTCTCCCACAAAATACCCTTACTTGATATTTCCCTTTGTTTGCCAGCATTTGGTTAAAAAAAAAAAAAAAAAAACACACACACACACACAACAAAACGATGTCTTTTAAATAAGAAAACCTTGAATGAATCTGAGGTCTTTGTTTTATTGTTGCCAACCAAGTATGGCTTTTGTTAAAGCTTGCAGAGTTGAGAAAATGGATAACTTTTCACCAGCCATGAACAGAAAACAAAATAGCTTAAATGTGTGACTTTCCACAAGATTAGCTCAAATTCGGGAAAACTGGCTAGACTTTCCCACCCTCGTGTTCCGCAGTTACGTATACAACAAGGTAAATGCATCACAACTAATTTTTGCCCCTCTGTTGCGTATACTGATGAAAGTAGTTGTATGTGCAATTTGGTCACCCCTGCCTTCTACAGCCCAAAGCTGCTTGGGCACGCTCCTCTAATTGTCAACAACAAACACAGGACAGGAGGCACTTTCGGCTACCATTTCCACAAATCTTCACTTCCCGGCTGCCTGCTGTTTCTTCCAACTATGCATGAAAAGCAGTTAGGAAGAGTCTTGTATAACCGTCATCTGCCAAATTCAGGATAAGCTGTATGTTCGAACTAAGAAAAGAGACACAAAACTCCTATCAGTCTTCTCAGAACCAAACTGTGTGCGGTGGTGCTTGTGAGAATGTGTGGCCCAATTAATGGCAAAAATGAAATTGCTCGGTTGCCTTTTGCCCTATAAACTGGTGTCTAGCTTTGAGCATGAGAATCCTAGCTGCATGCTTATTTTACTAAGGCAGAAACACAATGAACCAGTCTAATAACTTGACTAGTCCTGGGCCAACCATTAATGCTAAGAATTTATAAACTGAGTGAATACATACCTCTTTGTTATTTCTAATTGCGGGAGTGAAAAGGTTACTACATTCCCACACCTGATGGCACAAAAGACCCTGTACCAGTACAAGAGCTCCATTTGATGCCCATGGAAGGAAGGGACTGCAGACCTGCAAGCTGGGTTAAAAAGAAAAAGTAAAATAAGACAAAGGTTGCATTTGCAGGCAAGTAGATGTGCCATGGTAACATCAGTCTAAGTCACCAGTTTTTAAAGTTGTGTGAAATTATTCTCTTGTTACTATGAGTTTACAGGTTTTATATCTATATTACCACCTAAAATTATTCATACATTTTTTATAGCCCCGAATGACACCGCAGTTTGAAGTATTATTATTAAAACAATATCTGGGATAAAATACCTACAAGATTCTTTTGCCCCTAAAGCCATTCCCTGGCTTCAAGAGACA
>NW_027533262.1:330822-427411 GCF_008692635.1 Crocuta crocuta | reverse complement strand
AAAAAAATGAGCCTAAGGAATTTGGAGGCATATTTAAAGGTTATCAGTCAATATTTTCTTAAAAGTAAGATTTTGAAAGTAAAGTAAAAGCTCAAAGGCTACTCACATAGTTCAACTAGAAAATTGTTACATATAAAACCAGACATTGTAAGCCTACATTTTAAAATGGAAAGTAAACAATAATAGTGAAACTATAGACAAGCTCTAAAATGCTGATTTATCAAAGTTTTAAAATCAACAGTATAGCAGGCAAGAGTTTGTGGGTAGTATATATGAATATGTAGGTGTATGTATTCACATATGTATACGTCTATTATAAGAGAAAATATTTCATCAGCTGATTCCAATTGATGCTTAATTATGCTTTAAGTTAGGCTATGCCACACTGTATTATTTTAATTTTTTAAGGATTATTTTTGTTATTTCAAGTGTGGACCGTAAGTGCCTTTACTGTAGACAGCAGCATCCTTTGTTCTGTCGAGTAGAAAGCAGCTGTAGTAAGACGGGGTTCTTGGCTTCTGTCTCTATTTTTAGTAAATCAAGGATGTGTCCCAGAAAATATTTCCTATGATCATTTTTCCCCTTTTTCTTACAATGCCCAGTGAAAAACAATCACTGGAAATTTAGGAATATTAAAATTAAAATCATACAACAGCTTGATGCAAATTCTGTGGATTTTGAGGCTAGAATGGATTTGACATTTCTTTCTAATAACAAAACTATTGCAGCTACGAATGCAGAATGGATAAACATGATATTAATAAAGCTGCACCACACACACACTCACTCATGGGACACTTCTGTGTTTAATCAGTTAACTCAAGTAAAATATGGTGACTCCCAGGAAGACGTTGTAAACCTAAGTGGTAGGAATAGTTTTTATTTCTCTTTTGCTCTTCTCATTTTTTATTTCATTCTTGTTTATAAAAATCTTGTGGCAAGAATCACTGGCATTCAAAACATCTACTCTGAAATGACTGTCCTTGCTTACCGATTTGAAGCAGCTGTAAAACCTGAGGGGATCAAATGAGTTTCCAATTTCCATAGGCATTTAGAAATGCCTATGATATATCCCACATGATCAGGATTGTATTGCATTCTTAGAATAAAGCTTGTTGGGCTCCTGGGTTCTTCCTGGGCCTCACTGAAGGCTATGTGATTCCTCTGTGTACTTTTGAAAATGTTCAGATACCAAATGGAAAGTTAGCAAAGAAGAGAAAGTTAGTCAGCACAAGACATTGCCCCTAAATGTTTGCAGTCAATTAAAGCCCTGTTCAAGGTTAGGCTGGCATTCCTCCAGCTGTGGTGCTCCATGTAAAATAAAATATTGCCAGCTGTGGTCAATTATTTGCTTTCTCTCTGAAACTCGAGAAACGTGTAATCACTGTTAATAGGGTAAAAATTGATCAAGTGTGACATGCTGTATAATTCACTGATTGCAATAGCCTTTTAGGTACCTACTCTGAGAGCAGTATCCACTGATTAGTTCCTAGGTCTAGGCTGAAGTAAGAGTTAGGTTAACCTTTATACTTCAAATTTAGCTTTAGTCACACGATGGAGAGTTGGTTACAGACCTATGATTTATCCACTGGTGAGAATAGAGGCAACTATTAAATGGTTTTGTAAGTGTGTTTAATAATGTAAGAAACACTTATGATATAATTTGAATGAATAGGACACGACTCAAAGTTGTATATATAATGATTACAGTTGTATAAAAAAATCTGAGGTTAAAAGAAAGTCTACAACATCAAAACATCTTTTTTTCTGGTTTCCATTTCTACTCAGCCCAATGTATTGATTCAGAAAGTCCAATTAGCAGTCTGCATACGATTTGGGGGAAATGCAGAGGGAAAAATAAAGGATTAAAAGCATCAAAAATTGGGGCCACCTGTGCGGCTCGGTTGGTTAAGCATCCAATTTTGGCTCAGGCCATGAGCTCATGGTTTGGTTCATGGGTTCGAGCCCCACATTGGGCTCTCCGCTGTCAGTACAGAACCTGCTTCGGATCCTCTGTCCCCCTTTCACTGCCCCTCCCTCTCAAAAATAGATAAAAATTTTTAAAAAGTACTCTAAATTGTAAAGAACCAAAACAAACAAACCCCCCCAAAAAAAACAAAAAAGTGAAAAATAGATCTGAGAGCCCAGACGTACACTTTCACAACTTGTGCCAAGATGTTAATTCCGGTATTCTATGTGCTTTGGTGATAAATATTCTTGTGGATCTTAATAAGCTGATATCTCTGGAAAAGGTGATATCGATGAGGCCATGTAATGATGTATAATCATAGTCACGAGGGTGAGTTCAGGAGCTAGTCATAAATCCAGCATCAAGTCTGTCAGATTTCAGCTTTCTCATCTAGAGAGGGGGAGTAATAACATTGTTTACCTAGCAGGACCACTAGACAATCCAGTGAGGCAATACACAGAAAACATTTAACGTACTGCCTGGCCACTCGTCCAAGTTCAGTGTTACCTATTTTTATGACTTTAGAAATGTCTACGTTTGTATTTTTCAACTTATAACTACAATCTGTAGGTTTTGTTTTTATGACACAATATATAGTCAGCATTAAAAAATACTTTCGTGGGCAGAAAATATTTTTACATCTTTCTCTGATGAAGATTCCAGGGTATTATCTTTTGTGGCTTCTCTGGGTTTAAATAATCCTGTCCTTTGTTATCCTGACTAGTTGCCACACATCCTTAGGGATTCACTCCAGCATTGCCTCCTCTGTGTTTTGCTTTTGGCCCTTTAATTCTACCAAATTCAAAAAATCATTTTGTTGTATCCAAAGATCATATAGTTTTGGAGCAGAAAAAGTCCAGTTTTAACTTTGGCTCACTATATCTGACTAATAAACAGATGGCTGAGAAAAGGGCTAAGGATTAAGGCTGAAGTTCATATTTCAATTTTTAGGGGTGACAGTGTCATTCAACTTCAGTAGAGGCTCCTAAAAACCCATCATTTTTCTTTTTTCTTTTCTTTTTATGTGTATTACTGAGGTGAAATGACATATAACATGATAGTAATTTCAGGGCTTCTATGTAGTGATACACCGAGCAGTGATCACAAGAAGTCTACTTACCATCTGTCACCTTACAAAGTCAATTAAATGATGTTGACTATATTGTCCATATTATATATTACATCCCCATGCCACATTTATTCTATAATTAGGCTTGTACTTCTCTTTTTTATTTTTTCTTTCATAGTTTATTGTCAAGTTGGTTTCTATATAACACCCAGTGCTCATCCCAACAAGTGCCCTCCTCCATGCCCATCACCTCCCTTCCCCTCTCCCGCACTCCCATCAGCCCTCAGTTTGTTCTCAGCATTCAAGAGTCTCTCATGGTTTGCCTCCCTCCCTCTCCCCAACTACTATTTTCCCCTTCTCCTCCCCCNTTTGGGGATGTGTCAAGTAAGAAATTGCTGCGGCTGAAGTCAAGGAAGTTGTTTCCTGCTTTCTCCTCTGGGGTTTTGATGGTTTTCTGTCTCACATTCAGGTCTTTTATCCATTTTGAGTTTATTTTTGTGTATGGTGTGAGAAAATGATCTGGTTTCATTCTTCTGCATGTTGCTGTCCAGTTCTCCCAGCACCATTTGTTAAAGAGGCTGTCTTTTTTCCACTGGATAGTCTTTCCTGCTTTGTCAAAGATTAGTTGGCCATACATTTGTGGGTCCACTTCTGAGTTCTCTATTCTGTTCCATTCGTCTATGTGTCTGTTTTTGTGCCAGGTTTGTACTTCTCAATCCCCTTCATCTGTACTACCCCATGCCCTGTGGTAACCACCAGTCTGTCTATATCCATGCATCTGAAGCCCAATTTTTTGCCCAAAAATTCAATTCCAATTTTTACTATTTTGTTGCTCCTTACAACAATAATTTTCTTAGTAATAATGATTCAAAAGGGGAATAGGGAGCACCAAGTGTTTGAGCTTCCTGTGCACCCTGGTCCTTTTTTTTTTTTTTTTTAATGTTTTATTTTTTTTCTGAGAGAGAGACAGCATGATCAGGGGAGGGTCACAGAGAGAAGGAGACACAGAGTACGAAACAGGCTCCAGACTCTCAGCTTGCTGTCAGCACAGAGCCAGATGTGGGGCTCAAACCCACGAACCGTGAGATCATGACCTGAGCCAAAGTCAGGCGCTCAACCAACAGGGCCACCCAGGTGCCCCCACATTGGTCCTTTTTTAAGAAGTCAAACAAAACATCTCCCTTAGAGTTCACAGGCCCTTCGGTCATACTTCAGATGATGACTAGAGCAAACCATCTTACTGCATATGCTTTTACATGTCTAATGAAGATCGCTACCTTGGCGCTACTTCAGCCAAGAGAGTTCCTCACAAAGGTCACCTCCCTGGGTCAGGTCAAGGACTGGAATCTGCCACCATCATGGCCTAGCTCTGTCTCCCTTTGATGACTGGGCTGGGTGCGGTGGCCATGCTCCTCAACTGGTCTCTCTACTGTCAGTGTGTGTTTGCTTTCCCACTCCTGGGCCCTTAGTCAAGCCCTCCTGGGGTCTGATAGGGGTCGGTCCCCTGCCAGCTCAGAAGGAGTTGGAATCACTTGTGCAAATTTGTCCACTTCTTGCCCAGCTACTTTCAGGCTCTGCACATCAAGAGTGTGTGGGGGAAAGCTAAAGGGGAGCACCCTAGTGCATGCCTAAAAATACTGAGAACTTAGTGACAGTTTTAAAGGTCTATAACAGGATGCATCTGACATGGACCAGCGTTCTAGTTGCCTCCATAATGTTTCCTTCCATGTTTGTTTTCCCTGAGTTTTGCAGATAACTTCAAAGACGAGATTCCAGATTTTATGGAATTCTCAGCAGGTAGTTTTTGCAGTGAGTATCCATTCCCAGCACTGTTTAGAATATCGTGAACAGAAGAACAGATGTGTTTTCCCTTAGAGGATAACCATAGTGCCCATCTCATGTATTTCCTTTATGTTCATTCAGCCTCTTGCAAGCACAAAACAAATATTTAAAATATTTTATTGTTGCTGGGCATAGAGACAAGCTGGCACTCCAGTTCCTTATAAATACCACATGCCTTTTGGTGATTTTCCCTGAACTGCAGGTTGGTAAATGTTTCTGGGGTAACCAGATAACACACTGGATTTTTGGCTAATTGTAATTGATTTTCTAATCAAGGTAATTCATGCAACCAAGATGAAAATACTGAAACCTGAATACATGGGTCAACCTTTTCTACCACTTCCAACTACATGCCATTTGATTACTTAAAAGAAACCCCCCAAATCCAATCAGCCTGTGGTAATGAGGGCAGATTAAACCAGAAAAGGTAGAGATTTGTGTGATTGTGTTATTTTACCTAAACATAAATTTTCCTGGTGAACCCCCCAAGCAGTGTCTCATTTCCATTTGGAAAACTGCAGTTGGTGTTTTTTCCATTGTCTATTTTGGTCCTTATGAAAAGAAAGTGGAAAATTGCCTGATGAGGTGGCATAATGCTTAAATCCACACGCGGTCTCTAACTTTTCTCCCCACAGGGTTCGGTCTACAAAGTCTCCAACACTTGCTGCTATTAATAAAAACTGAAGAAAATGATGCCTTTGTCTGAAGACATTAGAGTTGCAGTCGTGTTCCAAAGCATTGGGGGCCGAGAGGAGGGTGTGAGGAGGCCAGTCGCCCAGGGTGCAAACCTAAAGGGCCCTGCTATATTTGTTAAGGGGAAAGGCACCCAGCCAGCCCTCCGTGAACCACAAGGGCTCTGTCGCCAATCTACGTGTCCATGCTGCTCGAGCAACTCCGCTTACTTTAAGCAGTTCTACCACATGTGCTCAGAGATTCTAAGACCATTTATATATTTTACTGAAACAAGTTTTAAGAAGTTGGACAAGCAGTAGTGCTCTATACTCATGTGAATACTTTAGAGTTAAGGTTATAAAGATCTTAAATGTTTTGGACTTAAAACAGGAAACTAGCACCATATCCTCCCTCCCCACACTTCACCTCCCAAACCCTCCACAATAGAAAAATTCTTGTCCTGTTTAGTTCTTCTTTGAGAATACCGCAGTGGTGTAGCATCCTGGCCGAACAGTAAAATCAGGTGATTTCACTCTGGGCAAACTCTGGGCCCCATCAGAGCCCACCTGAATATGCCTTCTGGGGTAGTCCCCCAGGAATCTCTACATCTTAAATGTTTCCCAGGTGACTGTGATCTACAGTGAGGATTCATGAGAACCACATGACAGTGCTTACTCTTATACCCTCCAAGTTTAGCTCACTTCAGAAACACTCAAAGAGCTTGGGAAAACCAGATCTTTGGGCCCTCCTCCCAGGATTTCTGACTAAGTCTGGGGTGAGTGCTGAGAATTTCCTTTCTATCAAGTTCCAGTGCTCACTGGTGCTGCTTCAGGGATCATATGATAAAAACCACTGCTCTGATATGAATCCTGACTCATTCTGAATCTCCTAAGGTATTTTTAGTCCTAGAAAACATCTAGAAGTGCTACTGTTGTTCATAATGGAGTATTGGAGAAGGATATAGAGTCAGTGCTACAGGGAAGGAGGTGGAGGAGAGAGACTTTAAAAAAAAAAAAAGGTGAGGATGTTATAAAAATTGAAGAGAGGGAAGGTTTGAATTCAAGAAGTACTTCCTGGGCAGAGAAGTTTTATCAGAGAAGTTTGAGGGGAGAAAACCAGGGGAAGCTATAATGGATGTGAGTGGACATAAGGGAAAATTTTAAAAAGTGTATTGAGGTCTCCCTGTCTCTGTGAATGTGCCCAGAAATGTATGAACAAGAGGGTTTATGATTGTGTCCCCTAACGTCAGTGTCGCCCTCTCTGGGATGAACTATGAGGCATGCTTTTATAAGCATTGCATTCCCAACACTTTTTCCCTCCTTCATTCTCCTCTCTAGAAGAGCCACAACAAGCTAGCTTCAACAATTCCCTAAGAAACAAGAATTAGAAAGAATGGGGTTTCAAAGATGCTGAAGACTGAGTTCTTGGGGCTAAGCAGGAAGAGATTTGTTTGAGTCTAGGTGAAACTGTGTTCTGGGCCATAATGGGGGTGAAGGAAAATGTGGAAAAATGTATCCTGTGGCCCCCCATCTCCCTTTGGTCAAAAGAAATCTTGGGGTGTAAGAGTCCGCTGCACTTCAGTTGTGTGTGGGGGAGGGTGGGGGGGATGAAGAGGTGCCCAGGAGGGTCTTACATAGACAGGGTACCTCAGCGGGAGGTGAGTGCTCCAAGCATAGGCAGGCTACCCCTGGGGAGGTGTCAGAATTGACACAGATCTGGGACAAGATACATGAGGGCTGAGAGAATCTAGGGGGTGCAGAAGGGGTGTGTGATTTGGTCAGTGGGGTTGGGGCATGGATGCTTATGGAGTGGCTCATGGTACCCACCTCAAAACTCTCAATTGCTCATATGACAAGAATCTACACATGAAATGAAAACCAGCCACAAAATCTCAACCAACCATTTGTTTCAAAGTTCCATCTAGATTTAAAGACTGCAAATTCACCAGACCAAAACAGGCTTCACCTTTGTTTATAGAGCCCATTCTCACTACAGGAAGCTTTAATGAACGATATAAAATGCCCCAAAAGCAAAATGGGAACATGGGCTCTGGTTACCAATGAATAGGTTCACTGATTTCCGAGTTAGTGAAAGAGGGTAACATAGAGTTGGGAAAGAAGTGGAGCTTAAAATTTAGAAGAATCAGATCAGATTCACTGTACCTTTGTATCACAGTTAATTTTTTATCCACAAATACCTGCAAATACTTTTGGCATGCGGTGATCAGTAGATAATGAACTGGTTTAGCAGTCACAACACCTGAGATCTAGTCCTAATTTTGTTGATATCTAATGGTATGTAACCAGGTTCCTCTGACTTTCTGAGTCTCACAGTCTTCTACAAAATGATGATCTCTGAGGGCAACCCTGACAAGGATCCTATGAAACCGAGGGGAAGAATCTCAGCTTATGCCCTAGTTAGGCATGCAATAAATTTGTCCACTGTGCCTGTCTTCAACCAAGGTTCAAATTAGAGAGAACTAGGATTTCTTTCCTTGGGCAAGCGGGTGAGGCCAAAATAAGGTTTAAGAGAGCATAGAGAATCAGTAGAGCCTTGTCCCCTAGGTAGGAACATACGGGACAAATGTTATGACAGTTCAATTTCGGTAAACAAGAAACTTGGCTACATCACTATGGCACCACAGTCGAGTTTAGTAACTACTTAGTTTCTTTTTCTTTTCTGGAAGTGGAGGGGAGTTTACATTCCTCAAAGGACATTGACTAAAACAGATGAGACTTAGACTGGAATCTTTTTCTAAATAACAAACAGCAAACCTTATTTCTTTGTTTCCTCTGTTGCCCTCTACTCGTGCTGATACTGGCAAAGCAGAACAACAACAAAATTTTTGAGATTCGGCCAATTATTTGATATGAAAATTAAATATATTTTTTCCTTATTCTTGGTCCTATTTCTACCTCACCTTCATAGGTAATGTATTTTATAGCTAAAGTAGAAAGTTTTTCTAAAAAAATTAAAATTCTAATGGAGCAAGTACAAACTTTAACTGGGTTATTAAGGATTTAATCAATTTAAAATCTGATATCAATATTAGCTATTTCATATAATTGCATTATTAAGCCAATAAGAAAATAATAGTATTGTTAAATAATTGAAAGTTATCCTTTACAGATCATTTGTGGCCAATTAGTGACATTCTGCCAGTCCCGCTGAAACTTCATTTTTGTTGGATTATCTAGTTGTTTTTTTTTTTTTTTTAATGTTTTCTTATTTAATTCTGAGAGAGAGAGACAGCATGAGCAGGGGAGGGTCAGAGAGAGAGGGAGACACAGAATCTGAAACAGGCTCCAGGCTCTGAGCTGGCTGTCAGCACAGAGCCCGATGAGGGGATTGACCCAAGAACCGTGAGATCATGACCTGAGCCGAAGTTGGCCCCAAGCCGACTGAGCCCCCCAGGCGCCCCAGTTTTTGTTGGATTATCAATCTAAAATGTATCTGTTTGTTAGTTCCTGGTCCCGCCTCCCACCTTCTCACAGAGCTTTCTCTTTCCTTTTTTCTTTCTTTTTTTGTGTCTCAACACTCTCCCTGTAGGTTGTTTTTGCCTCCACATATACCATACTCAAGATGTTCCTAAACTGAAAACCGTTAGATCCTGTCTACCCACTGCTGTATCTTTCCTTGTGTTGCTTCCCCCCTCCCCCACCATTCCCTTCCTATCTTTGTTTCTCCCTTTTTCTCCGCAGACCCCCTTTCCTGTCCGCCCTCTCTCTTCTCCCACAGTATCTCCCTTTCATTGGCTACGTACTGTTGAGGGTGCCTATGATGTATTTAATATTGTAGTGAGTTCTAGAAAACAGGAATATACTGCAAAGACTGGGGTGTGCCATCATGGGGCCTGATATTTGACAAAGACAAGCATTCTGTAAACAAGCAGTCTAGTATCCTCGCTTCACTTTTTACCTCAAATTTGTTGCTACTGAGCTTGATGCTCCAGCCATCAATGACCTCGCAGTTCCAAAAGCAATGAACCCTTTTTGCTCCACTTAAACTTTTAACTTTTTAACAGAGTTTGTCACTTTATTCTTCTGGAGACTTCTTTCTCCTTTGCTTTGCATCCCCATTCTTCACTGGCTTTCTATTCTTCCTTATCTTCAGGCCCTTTCGATAACTTTCCTATCCTTACCAGTAAAATGGCAAGTCCTTTTATAACATTTCTTCTCTGATTTCCTGAGGCAAACCTACCGATTGGCATGCATTCTGCTGCAAACCGTGCACTGGGAACTACATATTCAATCATATCTCTCCCAAAGGCGAATTCCATCTATTTAACTGCTTGGTAGCATCCTATCTCACACTCAACAGCTTGTAAGTTGAACTCCTTTTCTTTAAAACTGTGCTTCCTGGGGTGCCTATGTGGTAGAGTTGGTTAATCCTCTGATTCTTTTTTTTTTTTAAATTAAAAACATTTTTATAATGTTTTTTTTTTTGAGAGAGAGAAAGAAACAGAGACAGAGTGTGAGTGGGGGAGAGGCAGAGAGAGAGGGAGACACAGAATCTGAAGCAGGCTCCAGGCTCTGAGCTAGCTGTCAGCACAGAGCCCGATACCGGGCTAGAATCTGTCAACTGATAGATCATGACCTAAGCTGAAGCTGGTCGCATAACTGACCGAGCCACCCAAGTGCCCCAAGCCTCTGATTCTTTTTTTTTTTTTAATGTTTTCAATGTTATATTTATTTCTGAGAGAGAGAGAGAGAGAAAGAGAGAGAGAGAGAAAGAGAGACAGCGTGAGCAGAGGAGGGTCAGAGAGCGAGAGATACAGAATCTGAAACAGCCTCCAGGCTCTGAGCTGTCGGTACAGAGCCCGATGTGGGGCTCAAACCTATGAACCCCGAGATCATGCTCAGATCGGAAGTTGGACGCTTAACCGACTGAGCCACCCAGGCGCTCCCCAAGCCTCACATTCTTGATTTCGACTCCTGGTTATGATCCCATGGTCATGATATTGAGCGCCACATCAGGCTCTGTGTGGAGCATGCAGCCTGCCCAAGATTCTCTCTCTCCTCCCTCTCTAACCCTTCCCCACTCATTCTCTCTCTCTAAAGAAAAACAAAAACAAATCCTGTGCTTCTGGTCTTATTTTAGAGAATCACTATACATACAATCACCTAAACTAGACTAGGTTGTTGTAAAGAAGAGCAGCAAGATTTTCAAGACCAGCTTTTACAGGTAAGATTCAGATGAGATTTATTTATTTATNGTTCCTCCTAATCCTCCTATATGTGCAAACATATGATATTTGTCCTTCTCTGCCTGACTTATTTCGCTCAGCATAACACCCTCAAGGTCCATCCATGTGGCTACCCATGGCCAGATTTCATTGTTTCTCATCGCCATGTAGTATTCCATGGTATAGATAAACCACATCTTCAGATGAGATTTAAATGATAAGAAGGAGCCAGTTACATAGCTACCTGAGAGACCAAGTGTTCTAAGCAGAGGAAGCACAATACAAAAGCCCAGAAGTTGACAGAATGATTCTAAGGAGGTCACAGGACAGAAACCAGGCCAGTCTGGCTGGAGCGGAGTGTTAAAGCCGGAGGCCAGTGCCAGATAAGGTTGAGAAATTGGCAGGATTACATCAAGGCTATTCTCAGTCACAGAAAAGGTTTAGTTTATTCTACGATAAAATGGGTTGCCGTTGAGGGATTGTTCAGCTAGAGAATGACAGTTGATTATATTTGATGAAGAGGACCTCTACTACTCAATAAATAACTAATTGTGAAAGGGTAAGAATGCAGACATGGTGTCCAGTGGGAGGCTGTTCAGTAAAACAGGCGAGAGGTGCTGGAAGTTGTAAATAGTAGTCCCATGTTTCCTTCTCTTCCAGGGAGGAGAAGGCAGGATATATTTGTGAAGTAGCATTGAAAAGATGTGCCTACAAATTAGATAATAGAAGGTGAAATGAATAAAGCCATCCAAGCTTATTCCTGGTTTTTAGTACGAGCAGCCGTGGTGCCATTTTGCTGAGATAAAAAGAACATGGGAGAAATAGGAATTTGGGGTTGGGGGAAGGCAGGTTGAAAGTTTTGTTTTGAATATATAAAGTTTGAAATACCTTTACGATCTCCAGAAGGAAGTGTCAAATAGGCCGTTGGATAAATGAATTTGGAGTCCGGTAGAGAAGTCAGAGCTGGAGACCTAAACGTGAGAGCCACTTCGATGTTATTCGAAGTCCTGGGGATGTATACGATTGTGCAACAAGTGAATGTAAGCAGAGCAGGACTGAGGATGGAGTCCTGGGTTACCCTGATGTTTAAAGGTCCCAGTAGGAGAGAAGCAGGTGGTCTAGAGACAGGGACCCTGAGGGATCAGAAGAACAGGAGAATGTAGTGTCCCTGAAGCCAGAGAGGAGTTTGCTTTACTAGAGACTCATCAGTGCTACTGAGAGGTTAAGCAAACGCAGGGCAGAAAAGGGACCCTAGGATCATTTGTCCATGATCTTGACAAAGCAGTTTTGGAAAGAAGGTAGTCCTGCCTCTGAAAGGGAGTGCTTCAAATTGCCCTGTTTTACTTGACTTGTATTATTCTTCCCTAAGTTAACAAATGGTTGTATTAACATTGCTATAGTCCTTTATAATCGCTAATAACAGTCACAATTAATGCAAGCTTATTAGAATAGTGTGTGCAAAGGCCCAGACACCTAGAAATTGGTATGATCTTTCAGGAGCTGAGATTAGGTGAGTACAGCTAGAGGTTATGGTACATAGAGGAAAATGAAGGTGGAAGAGGATCAAAAGGAATGAAAGTGAGGATGGAACAGGTAGACAGGACAGATAAAAAAGAGTAAAGTTTTACAGTTCTGTAGTTTTTCAGACTTTTGTTATTTTCCTCCTATAGATCTTATGTATATTTTGTTAGATTTGTACCTAAGTATTTCATTTTTAGCGGTGTTCATATAAATGCTATTGTGCTTTCAAATTCTACCTGTTCCTTGCTGGTATACAGAAAGTGATGGACTTTTGAATAGTAACCTTGTATTCTGCAATCTTGTTATAATTGCTTATGTGGGTTTTCTATATCTATAAGGACGATTTATTTGTTGATTTTTTTTTTTTTTTTTTTTTTTTTTAGGATTTTTTACATAGATGATAGTGTTATCTGGAAATGAAGGTGGTTTTATTTCTGTCTTCCAATCTGTATGCCTTAATTTCCTTTTCTTCTTGCATTACCAGGACTTCCATTACAGTGTTGAAAAGCAGTAGTGAGAGGGCAAATCCTTGCCTGGCTCCTAATCTTAGTAGGAAAGCTTTGAGTTTCTCATCATTAAGTGTAACGTTAGCCATAATTTTTTTTGTCTAATTTTTAAAATTGAAGTTGAGGAGGTTTCCCTCTATTCCTACCTTACCAAGACTTTTTTTTTTTTTTAATCATGAATAGGTGTTGGGTTGTTTAAAATGTTTTTTTTTTTTTCTGCATCTATAGATAAGATCCCATGATTTTTATTTTTTAGTCTTTGATGTGACAGATCACATTTACCTCTTTAACTTTTAATGTTTACTCTTAACTTGATTTTTGAATGTTGAACTAACCTACCTGGGCTAAATCATATTGGGTTATGGTGTATAATTCTTTTTTACACATTATTGGATTTGATTTATTAATGTTTTACTGAGAATTTTTATACCTATGTTCATGAGAAATACTGATCCGTAGTTTTATTTTTTTCTTAAATTTTTAAACATTTATTTATTTTTTGAGAGATAGATGAGACCGAGGATAAGCATGGGAGGAGCAGAGAGAGAGAGAGAAGGAGTCATAGATTGTGAAGTAGGCTCCAGGCTCTGAGCTGTCAGCACAGAGTCTGAGACCGGGTTTGAACTCATGAACCACAAGAGTGGGCCAAAGCAAGATGCTTTACTGACTGAGCCACCCAGAGGTCTCATTGGTCTGTAGTTTTCTTATAATATCTTTGATTTAGTATTATGGTAATGCTGACCTCACAGAATGAGCCTGAAAAGTGTTTTCTCTGCTTCTATCTTCTGAAAAAGATTGTAGAGATTGGCATAGTTCTTTTCCTTTCATGTTTGGCATAATTCACCAGTGAACCTATCTGGGCCTGGTACATTCTGTGTTGCAAGATTATTATTAATTGATTCAGTTTTTTGAATAGATACAAGCCTAGTCAGTTTATTTCCTCTTGTGTGAGTTTTGGTAGATTGTGTCTTTCAAGAAGTGGTCTATTTCTAGGTTATCAAATTTGTGGACAAAATGTTGTTTATAGCATTCTTTATTATCCTTTTAATCTCCGTAGGATCTGCAGTGATGTTTTCTCTTTGATTTCCAATATTATTAATTTGGGTTTTCTTTTTATCTTAGCCTGCTTGGAAGCTTATCAACTTTATTAATTTTTCAAACCTAGTTGGCCTTTGAGTTTTAAATTTTCTTTATTTTGTGTGTTCAATGATTGCTGCTTGAATTTTTAATGTTTCTTCTGCTTATTTTAGAATTAATTTTCTTTTCTTTTTGCAGTTTGCTAAGGCAGAAGCTTAGATAATTGATTTTCAGGCCTTCTTTTCTAATGTATGCAATCAATGCTATAAATTTCCAACCACTGCTTTTGCTGCATCACACATATTTTATGAAGTTGTATTTGCATTTTAATTTAGTTCAATATATTTTAAAAATTTCTCTTGAGTTCCTTCTTTCACTCATGTGTTGCTTAAAAATGTGTTGTTTAATTTTCATATTTTTCAGGATTTTTCAGTTATCTTTCTGTGACTGATTTGTAGTTTAATTCCATTGGGGGTGTGACAGAAGATATTGTGTGATTTGTATTGCTTTAAATTTATTAAGGGGTGTTTTAGGGCCTCCAATATGTTCCATCTTGGCGAATGTTCCATGTGAACTTGAAGAATGTGTATTCTGCTGTTGTGGGATGAAATTGTTGATAAATGTTTGTTATATTTAGTTGATTGATGGTGTTGAGTTCTACTATTAATGATTTTCTCCCTGTTGGGTCTGTCCATTTCTTTCTTTTTTTTTTTTTTTTTTTTAACGTTTATTTTTAAGAGAGGGACAGAGTGAAAGCTGGGAAGAAGCAGAGAGACAGGAAGATACAGAATCCAGAGTGGACTCCAGGCCCTGAGCAGTCCAAACAAAGCCCAGTGCAGGGCTTGAACTCACAAACTGTGACACCATGACCTGAGCTAAAGTCAGATGGTAAACCAACTGAGCCACCCAGGTGCCCATGTCCATTTCTAATAGGAAGGTATTAATGTCTCCAACTCTAACAGTAAACTCTTCTATTTCATCTTGCAGTTCTATCTGGTTTTGCCACATGTATTTTGATGCTTTGTTAGGGCACATACATGTGAAAAATTATTATGTTTTCTTAGAGAATTGATCTCTTTGTCATTATGTAATGTCCCTCTTTGTCCCTGATGATTTTCCTGGTCTGAAATCTTCTGTGTCTGAAATTAATATAGCTATTCCTGCTTTCTTTTGGTGTTAGCATGGTATATTTTTCTTTATTCCTTTACATTTTTTTCCCATCCCTTTACTTTAAAGTGGGTTTCTCATGCGCTTAGCTGGCTCAGTCGATAGAGCATGTGACTCTCAATCTCAGGGTTATAAGTTTGAGCCCCATGTTGGGTGTAGGGATTACTTAAACATAAACTCATTAAAGTGGATTTCTTGTAAGTCAAGTCATTATGCTGTATATCTTAAATTTCTACAGTGCAGTGTGTCAATTATATCTCAATAAAATAAAAAAAAAACCCCAAAAAGATAACAAGTGTCAAGGATGTGGGGAAAAGAGAAAAGGAGGGTGCCTGGTGACTCAGTCAGTTAAGTGTCTGACTTCGGCTCAGGTCATGATCTCAGTTTGTGGGTTTGAGCCCAGCATCGTGTTCTGTGAGGATAGCTCAGAGCCTGGAGCCTGTTTCAGAGTTTGTGACTCTCTTTCTTTCTCTGCCCCTCTCCTGCTCACACTCTGTCTCTCTCTGTCTCTCAAAAAAAATGTTAAAAAAAAAAAAGGATGTACAGTGTTGGTCATTTGTAAATTAGTATAGCCACTGTGGGAAAATCTGGGGGTTTCTACAAAAGTTAAAATTAAACTACCCAGTAGTCCCGTTTATGGGTATATATCCAAAGGAAAAAAAAACCCTACTATCTCAAAGAGGGGAGAGGAATAATAAAGTGAGTTTCTTTTAGACAACCTATAGTACATTAAATTATTGCTATAATTTTGTGTTTAACAAATTTAAGTCTCACCCATTATTAAAGCATGTTATGTGCTTAATAAATGAGCTAATGGGTGATGTTATTGAATTGTCACTGAAAATTTGAATATCATTTTTTTAAAAATATTTTTTATTTATTTCTAGGAGAGAGAGAGAGAGACAGCATGAGCAGGGGAGGGTCAGAGAGAGAGGGAGTCACAGACTGAAACAGGCTCCAGGCTCTGAGCTGGCAGTCAGCACAGAGCCCGTCGCAGGGCCCGAACCCACGAACCGCGAGATCATGACCTAAGCGAAAGTCGGACGCTTAACCAACTAAGCCACCCAGGCTCCCCTTGAATATCATTTTGAATGGATGTCATTATTGAATGAATATTAATGAATGACAAATGTCATTTAAAAATACTGTTTTTTTAATTGCTAGGTTAAAAAAAAGGTATTGTGGTTATGTTAAGGAAAAGGAATCCTTACATGAAATACATGTCAAAATATAGTTGATGCATTATTTGTGGATTCATATTTACGAATTTGCTTACTCACTAAAATGTATTTGTAACCCCAATATCAATACTCTTCATGGTTCCGTGGTCACTCCCAGTCATGCATAGAGAAGCACAAAATTAGGCCTGAAGCACCATTTCCAGCTATCATTGAACAAGGTCCACTGCCTTCCTGTTTCAGTTGTCATACTGTAAAGAAGTGTTGTCATGGTCTATCTAGTGCCATGTTTTTCACATTTGGGTGTTTTTTTGTTATTTTGCTGTTTCAAATGGCCTCCAAACATAGTATTCAGATACTGTCTAATGTTCTGAAGCACAAGGAGGCCGTGATGTACAGAACAGAGAAAATACACCTCAAATAAGATCATCTATTGACCAGTTGTCAAAAATGTGACCTGAGGTTCACAGGAATCTAATCCTATGTTCTCTTAGGAAAAGTAGTTGAGTATTAGCTAGTACAGTGTGATGAATTTATAGGAAAAAAAAAAAAAAACTACCCAGAAAGGCAAGAATTAACTGCATTGACTAATGAGGAGTAAAGTGATGGGGATTGCTTAAAATAATTCAGGAAATACTGGAAATTGGGTTGGGACATAGATGAAACACATGGGTAATGAGTTGAAAATTGGTGAAGCTGTGTGATGGGGACCTGAGGACTCAGTAAATTATTTCCTCTCTCTTGGTATATGTTTAGCACTTCCAGTATAAAAAGTTGTCTTTAAATTTCATTATAAGCATTTAAAGACTTGAATTACAAATATTTTCATGAATGTTTGATGTTTCCAATCAGTTTTAGCACTTTGCTCAGAACTTTCATAAAACTTTTTTATCCTGTTTCCTCCAGCTTTATCTCCATTCTACTGTTATAAGATAAAGTGTATTCTAGCTTCTTCTCAATCTGAGGACTTTGAAAATAGTTTAACTGAATTGTATAGCCCCAGAAAATTATGTCTTGGAGGGTCTGGTCTAGCTTTCTAGAACAGTCAACCCATAAGGTGCTGCCACAGCTTTTATTTACACAGCTCTCTTGCCTACTAAAGACTTGGTGACATGCTGTGTTCTTTTGCTTTTTCTGAGAATAAAGATTCTTTAAGGGAACCCTCTTAGTAAGCATTAACCCTTACATACTGGGTCCAGCAGTGATTGACTGAGAGAGTTTGTTTGACTTAAACTACAGAAGATTTTCTTCTTAGTTTCATGTGGACCTTGACCAAAAGTATAGAGGACAATCTCAGGACTGTCCTTGATAGATGAAGAATGTATAAACTGACGTGTAAGTTTGGCTCACAGAGAGGGAGAGGGTTAGGCCACCAGCTCTGTTTGTTTGTTCTTCATCATCATCATCATCATCATCAAACAGAACTTAGAGGAACAGAAATACAGAGAAAAAAATCTGTAATTGTACCTTGTGCTTTCCTAATGTTTTTTCATGAGGGGCTCAAAATATTCTCTAAACGTTAACTCAAACATCAGTAGCTCCAAGGTACAGACAGGACAAACATCTGAATGAGAAGGGTAAGCAGGACAGGGAATTGACAGCCAAGATTAGGACTCAGAACTTGGCTGGTATTCAGCAACCAACGAAGTTAACACTAGAACGCCTACCGTCCCTTTACTGGATGGTTCTTCCTCCGTCTCCTTAATCCAGCCTTCACCACAGGCCTCTTGCGATCTCTCTTCTCATCAGTGGGGCCTTCACAACCACCCTATCTATGCAGCTTCATCCCTGTCTTTCCTTCTCCAGCTTTATGACTTCTTTATCATCTGGCACATTGTTTATTCCCAGTTTCCCTTCATCAGCGTGCTCTCTGAGGGAATGCTGCACTGGTGTATCTCCAATGCCTGCAGAGCCCAAAGTGGGTGCTGAGTAAATATTTATTAACTTCCTTCTTTTATTAAAACCTGTTTTTACTTAAAATCCAATAGTTACCTCAAGGTACGTGAGACAGCTTAATATAAGGCCTCTTCTGGGGGTCGCTTTCATCATAGTAGGAGAAATCTTGCTATGGGAGCCAAAGGAACAAAGCACTAATTCGTAGCAACTAATAGTTTCAAGAAAGTATTTTTGCACAGTAAGGGATCTTTTTGATCATCTCTGAGCTAAGCCCAAGGCTAGGGTTCCCAATACCTCTCATCAGAGACAAGTGAGAGGGGGAAAAAAATCAATGGGAAATAATAGACTTTGCATAATGCACAACAGTGGCACTGAGAAGTCAGACGGATGCTCCTTTAGAGGCCCAGACCCTCACTCATCAAGGATAAAGCAAAGAGATCCCTTCCTACTGGCTTCTCTATTGATTAGAGTTTCTCATGTGGTTTCTCAGTGGTAGTCTTTGAACGGTTAGGTAGTATAAAGGGTGCGTCTTTTCTCACAGAAACTCATTGGGACAAATTGCAATTAGGAGCAAATCAGAACATGATCATACTTCTAGTAGCTTCTAAAAGGTGTAAGTGCCAAGTTCAAGCCTACATAAATGATAATCCGTACTATGGTTACCATGTAAGTTATTTTTATAAAAATTAATATTTTCACATTGATTACTTCTAATTGATTCTCAATTGCTACATAATGTTGGCATTTTTGTGTTCATTTGTTTTTGTTTACACCCAGCAGTGTTCAAGGAAGCATTTACAAAGACTTAAATACAATAAAAATTTTAAATTGGTGAAAAAGGAAATCAGTATAAAGGAAAAGTGAATAAGACAGGTGAGACGAGAATAATAATGCCTGGGGGCACCTGGGTGACTCAACTGGTTAAGTGAAGTACTCTGGATTTCAGCTCCAGTCATGGTCAGATCTCATGGTTGGGGAGTTCAAGCTCCACGTCGGGTTTGCCCTGACAGTGCGGATCCTGCTTGTGATTCTCTCTCTCCCTCTTTCTCTGTGCCTCTCTCCTGTTTTCTCTCTCTCTCTCAAAATAAATAAACTTTAAAAATGTCTAAATAGATACCATTTGCTGAGTGGTAGGCGTTATTTTAAGCACTTTGCCTATTTGAGTTCACTTAATCCTGACAACAACCCCACATGATTGGTATTATTATTCTCTCCATTTTATGGATGAAGTAACTGAGGCACAGAGAAGTGATGGAGACTATACAGGTAATAAGTGGTAGAGCTCTGGAGCTCAAACTAGGGCACTGTGGCTCTGCAATGCTTTCCTGATTGAACAATGAAGCTGCAAGTGAAGATAATACACAAAGTAGAAATTGTAAGATCCTGCAGTCCTGCTAGAGACTAACCACAAATTTACCTCTAAGATTTTTGGCAGACAAAATCCAGAAGGAAAAACGATCAGTTACATGATTCACAGTGTTTAGGAGATAAAAACAAGCTCGTTGCTCAAGAGCAGCATAATTATTTCTGGTTGGGAGACCAGGAAGAAAATTCTCTTATAAATTCTCACAAAGAAGTCACTATGTAATGAAGTGGACACTATTCTCCAGAAAGGCTGTCAGATTTTCATAGGGCTGTTTCTTACAACATCCTTCACTGTGTCATAATGTATAACTAACACCAAAGCCAAGTTCAGTAAAAAGCAGTTCTACACGGGTGTGGATTTCAGAAGATGTGGTCAGGTTTGTGGAGCTCTGCTGGTCTGGCTTAATTGAGGAAAACATTTTAGACTATTTAGAGGGAAGAGTGGACTGTAGATACTTCAGGCCACTGTCCATAATTATGCTTTCTCTCAATTGAGCTTTTGTAAAATTTTGAGTGGTAATGAGTTTGAGGTTATTTCCTGACCAGCACCTGGACTGCAGCTCTTCTATGCTGCTGGTTAAGGAGCTCTAGCAGCCAAAGGAGTTGGGCAAGGGAAAGAGTTTTTGGTAAAAGCTGGGGACATGCAAGAATACTGTTTGAATACTGGGCCACCCAGTCTGCACAGAACCAGATTCAAAGGGATAGAATCTGAGGCCTTGACCACCCCCAAAATACTGGAGCCAGAGTGACTTTGTGGAGATTAAAAATTCCTCCTAGGGAATTTCAATCTGGAATTCTTGAAAACATTTATATTTTATTAAAGAATCATTGGTATACAATATTGCATTAATATTAGGTGTATAACCTAGTGATTTGATATTTATATACATTACAAAATTGTCACCACAGCCAGTCTGGTTATTGTCTATCATCATATTACAATATTGTTATATTATTGATTCTTGCTCACTATATTCCCTAGATTCCTTATGCTGTATATTACATCCCCATGTGTTATTTGTTTCATAACTGGAAGACTGCATCTCCTAATCCCGTTGATTTATTTTGTCATCCCCCACCCTACTGTCCTCTGGCAACCATACATTTCCCTGTATCTATGAGTCTGTTTCTGTTTTGTTTTTGTTTGTTCATTTGTTTTTCAGACTTCACATGTAAGTGAAATCATATGGTATTTGTCTTCTCTGTCTTACTTAATTTGCTTAGCATAATATTTTGTAGGTCCATCCATGTCGTCAAAGTGACAAGATCTCACTCTTNTTTTTACGATCTCACTCTTTCTTAGGGCTGAGTAATAATGTGCTGTATGTATATACCACATCTTCTTTATCTATTCATTTGTTGATGGACATTTAGGTTGCTTCCATATCTTGGCTATAGTAAGTAATGTTGCAATGAACATGGGGGTGCATATACATTTTTGAATTAGTGTTTTCATTTTCCTTGGATAAGTACCTAGAAGTAGAATTGATGGATTGTATGGTATTTTTATTTGTTGTTTTTAAGGGAAACTCCACACTGTTTTCCATAGTGGCTGCACCAATTTACATTCCTACCAATGGTGCATGAGGGTTCCTATTGTCCACATCCTTGCCAACTCTTATTATTTCTTGTCTTCTTGATACAAGCCATTCTGACAGGTATGAGGTGATAACTCCTTATGGTTTTGATTTGCATTTCCTTGATGACAAGTGATGTTGAGCACCTTTTAATATGCTTATTGGCCATCTGTACATCTTTGGGAAAAAAATGTCTATTTAGGTCCCCTGCCATTTTTAAAAATGGAATTGGGGTTTTGTTTTGTTTTTCTGGTGCTGAGTTTTAGGAGTTCTTTATATATTTTTGATGTTAACCCCTCATTGGATGTATTATGCAAATATCTTTTCCCATTCTGTAGGTTGCCTTTTGATTTTATTGATGGTTTGCTTGATTGGACAAAAAGTTTTTAGTTTGGTGTAGTTTCATTTGCTTGTTTTTACTTTTTTGTCCTTGTCTGAGGAGACCTATCAATATTGCTAAGACCAATGTCAAAGAGCTTACTGCCTATATTTTTTTCCAGGAATTTTATTGTTTCAGATAATTAAATCTTTGATCCATTTTGGGTTTAACTTTGTGTGTGGTGTAAAAAAGTGGTTCAGTTTCATTATTTTGTATGTTGCTGTCCAGGGTTTCCAACACTGTTTATTAAATAGACTCTCTTTTACCCATTGTATATTCTTGCCTTCTTTGTTGTAGATTAATTGACCTTAGAAGCAAAGGTTTATTTCTGGGTTCTCTACTCTGTTCCATTGACTTACATATCTATTTTTGTGCCAGTACCATAGTGTTTCTATTACTGTAGCTTTGTAGTATAGATTGAAATCTGGGAGCTTTTAGTTTCATTGATATTTTATATATTTCTACTCTGATCTTTTTTTTAAGTATTTATTTTTGAGAGAAAAAGAGAGTGAGAGGGGTAGGGGCAGAGGAGAGGGGGACAGAGGATCTGAAGTGGGCTCTGAGCTGCCAACAGATAGCCCAATGTGGGGCTTGAACTCATGAACTGTGAACCAAAGTGACCTGAGCCAAAGTCAAACAATTAACCAACTGAGCCACCCAGGCACCCTTTACTCTGATCTTTATTATTTTCTTATATTGACTTTGTGCTTTGCTCTTTACCTAGTTCCTTCAGGTGTAAGGTTAGACTGATATTTTTCTTCTCTTTTCATGTAGCCCTCTATTGCTATAAACTTTGCTCTTTAAATTGCTTTTACTGCATCCATAGATTTTGGAGGATTCTGTTTTCATTTTAATTTGTCTCAAGGTACTTTCTTTGTTTCATCTTTGATTTCTTCATTGACCCATTGGTTGTTTAGTACCGTGTTGTTTAGTCCGCATGTATTTATCTTTTTTATTTTCCAGCTTTCTTCATAAATTGATTTCTAGTTTCATACTGTTGTCAGAAAAGATGCTTGATATGATTGCAATCTTCTTAAAATTTATTGAGACTTTTTTTGTTCTCCAACACGTGATTTATCCTGGAGAATGTTTCATGTGCATTTGAGAAGAATGTATATTCTGCTGTTTTCAGATGGAATTTTCTGTATCTATCTTTTAAGTCTATCTGGTCTAATGTGTGAATCAAGGCCTATACATTCTTATTCATATTCTGCCTAGATGATTTCCCCATTGATGTAAGTGGGGTGGTAAATTTCCCTATTATTGTATTACTGTCAATTTCTCCCTTTGCATCTGTTAATATTTGCTTTATGTGTTTAGGTGCTCTATGTTGGGTGCATTAATAATTACAAGTTTTATCTTCTTGCTGGATTGATTCCTTTATCATTATGTAAGTCTCTACTTTGTCTAGTTACAGTCTTTGTTTTAAAGTCTATTTTGTATGATATAAGTATTACTACCCCAGCTTTCTTTTTACTTCTATTTTAATGGACTATTTTTTTCCATCCCTTTACTTTCAGTCTGTGGGTGTCCTTAGATCTGAAATGAGTCTCCTGTAGGCAGCATATACACGGACCTTTTTTTTTTTCCTTTAAATCCATCAGCCACTCTGTCTGTTGTTTGGAGAATTTTGTCTATTTACATTTAAGTAATTATTGACAGGTATGTATTTATTGCCATTTTGTTAATTCTAACTTGTTTAGTTAGAATTCTAACTAATTACTTGTTAATTCTAACAAGTTAGTGTTCTAACTTGTCTAGTTTTTCTCTGGTCTTTGTTCTCTTCCCTTGTGATTTGGTGACTTTCTTTAGTGCTTGGATTCTTTTTTATTTTTTATGTATCTACTACAGGTTTTGTGTATCAAAACAGATTTGTGGTTTCTGTGAAGTTCATATATAACAACCTATGTGTATAGAAGTCTACTTTAAGTTTGTGGCTATCTAATTTGGATGTTTTCTAAAAGCATTAAATTTTTTACCCCCAACACATTTTATGTTTTTGATGTCATATTTAAAAATTTTTCATTTTGTATGTCTCTTAACTAATTATTGTAGATACAGTTTATTATACTTCTTTTGTCTTTAAAAAAATTTTTAATGTTTTTTTATTTTTGAGAGAGAGAGAGACGCTGTGAGCAGGGGAGGGTCAGAGAGACAGGGAGACAAAGAGTCCAAAGCAGGCTCCAGGCTCTGAGCTAGCTGTCAGCACAGAACCTGATGCGGGGCTCGAACCCATGAACTGTGAGATCATGACCTGAGCTGAAGTCGGACACTTAACCGACTGAGCCACCCAGGTGCCCCCCTTTTGTCTTTTGTAATCCTTATACTACCCTTATAAGTGTTGGCCTGTTATGTTTTCAGTATGTTTGCCTTTACCCTTGAGATTTTTCTTTCACATGTTTTTTTTATTTTTTAAAGTATTTGTTTGTTTATTTATTTATTTACTTACTTAGAAAGGGAGAGAGAGAACATTCAGGGGAGGGGCAGAGAGAGGGAGAGAAAAAGAATCCCAGGCAGTTTCTGCACTGTTAGTGCAGAGCTCAACATGGGGCTTGAACCCATGAAACATGAGATCATCACCTGAGCTAAAACCAAAAGTCTGACTCCTAACTGACTGAACAACCCAGGTGCCCCTCTTCCATATATATTATTTTTAATGGTGATATTTTCTTCCCATTTAAAGAAGTCTCTTTAATTTTTTTTCTTTTCTTTTTCTTTTTTTTTTTTGGTAAAGCTGGGTTAATGGTGATAACCTCATTTAGCTTTTGATTGTCTGGGAAACTCTATATCTCTTCTTCAGGTCTTAATAACCTCACTAGGTATTTATTCTTGGATGTAAGTTTTCCTTTTGAGCACTTGCATATATCATGTCTTTCCTTTCTGATCTGCAAAATTTCTCTTGAAAAATCAGCTGAGAGTCATATGGGAAAATCCCTTATGTGTAACAAATTGCTTTTCTCTTGTGGCTTTCAAAATTCTGTACCTTTAATTTTTGACACTTAAATTATAATATGTCTTGGTTTGGATTTCTTTGATTGCATCTTGTTTGGGACTCCCTGTGCTTCCTGGACCTGGAAATATGTTTTCTTCCTCCAGTTAGGGAGGTTTTCAGCTATTATTTCTTCAAACAAGTTTTATGCCTGTTACTCTCTCTCCTCCTCCTGGAGAAGAAAACTTTTCTAAGAAAACCTTAACTGAGAACTTTGCTCATCTGGGGAAGGAAGCAGACATCCAAATACAGGAGGCACAGAGAACTCTCATCAAAGCCAACAAAAGCAGGCTGACACCAAGATACATTGTAATTGAATTTGCAAAATATAGCAATAAAGAAAAAATCCTAAAAGCAGTAAGACAAAAGAAGTCCCTAACTTACAAGAGAAGACCCACAAGGTTAGCTTCAGGTCTATCCACAGAAACTTGGCAAGCAAGAAGGGAGTGTCACATATTCAATATGTTACATGGGAAAAATATGCAGCCAAGAATACTCGATCTAGTGAGGCTATCATTCAAAACAGGAGAGATAAAGAATTTCCCAAACAAAACCTAAAGGAGTTCATGACCACTAAACCAGCCCTGCAAGAATTATTAAAAGGCATTGTTTCAGTAGAAAGCAAAGACCAAAAGAGACAAAAAGAAAGGAGCAGAGAGTATCTTCAGAAACAATGACAAAACAAGTAATAAATGTCACTAAATCCATATCTTTCAATAATTACTCTAAATGTAAATGGACTAAATGCTCTAATCAAAAGACATAGGGTGTCAGAATAGATAAAACAAACAGAAACAGCTAATGGTGCCTACATGAGACTTAATTTAAACCTAAAGATAACCTGAAGATTGAAAGTGAAGGGATGGAGAAATATTTGTCATGCAAATTGATGTCAACAGAAAACCAGAGTAGCCTTTCTTGTATCAGATAAACTAGATTTTAAACTAAAAACTGAAAAAAAAGTGTCTAAACCAAAGACTGTACCAAGAAATGAGGAAGGGCACTGTATCTTAATAAAGGGGACTGTCAAACAAGAATATCTAACAACTGTGAATATTTATGTCCCCAACATGAAGCACCCAAATATATAAAAACAATTAAAAACAAACATAAAGGAACTAATTGATAATAGCACAAAAAGAGTAGGGGACATTAACACCACACTTCCAATAATGAACAAATCATCTAAGCAGAAAACCAATAGGAAACAAAGGCTTTGAATGACACTGCACCAGATGGACTTAATAGATATATTCAGAACATTCCATCCTAAGCTAGCAGAATATATATTCTTTTCAAGTGTCTATGGGACATTCACCAGAACAGATCACATACTAGGTCACAAACCAGGCTTCAACAAGTACAAAAAGATGAGTACCATGTATATTTTCTGACCATAACACTATGAAACTTGAAGTCCACCATAGGAAAGAATTGGAAAGACCAGAGATACATAGGGGTTAAACAACATGCTACTAAGGAATGAATGAGTCAACCAGGAAATCAAAGAAGAAATAAAGTACATGGAAACAAATGAAAATAAAAACACAATGGTCCAAAGCTTTTGGGGATGCAGCAAAAGTGACCCTAAGAGGGAAATAACTAGCAATGCAGGTCTACCTCAAGAAGCAAGACAAATCTCAGAAGACAACCTAACCTTATACCTAAAGGAGTTAGAAATAGAACAGCAAACAAAGCCTGAAGCCAATAGAAAAAGGGAAATAATCAAGATTAGAGCAGAAATAAATGATAAAGAAACTAAAAAAACTAATGGAACAGATGAATGAAACCAGGAACTGGTTCTTTGAAAAAAAAAAAATCAGTAAAATTGATAAACCCCTAGCCAGACTTATCAAAAAGAAAAGAGAAAGGACCCAAATAAATTACAAATGAGGGAGGAGAAGTTACAACCAACAAGGCAGAAATAACAATTATAATAGAATATTATGGAAAACTATTTGCCAACAAATGGGACAACCTGGAAGAAATAGGTAAATTCCAAAAAACCTATAAACTACCAAAACTGAAACAGGAAAAAATAGAAAACTTGAAAAGACTTATAGCCAGCAAAGCAATTGAATTAGTAATAAAAAATCTCCCAACAAACAAAAATCCAGGACCACATGGCTTCACAGGTGAATTCTACCAAACATTTAAAGAGTTAATACCTATTCTCAAACTATTCCAAAAAATAGAAAAGGAAAACTTTCAAATTCATCCTATGGGGACAGCGTTATCAGATATTAAAGCCAGACAAAGGCTTCACTAGAAAGAACTATGGACCAATATCTCTGATGAACTGATAAACGAATTCACAGGATGCAAAATCAATATACAGAAGTATGTTGCATTTCTATATACCAATAATGAAGCAGCAGGAAGAAAAATCAAGGAATTGATCCCATTTACAAATGTACCAACAATTATGAGATACCTAGGAATAAACCCAACCAAAGAAGTGAAAGATCTGTACTTTGAAAACTATAAAACACCGATGAAAGAAATTGAAGAGGGCATGAAGAAAGGAAAGACAGGGGCACATGGGTGGCTTGGTCGGTTGAGCATCTGACTTCAACTCAGGTCATGATCTCACGGCTTCTGGGTTTGAGCCCTGCATTGAGTTCTGTGCTGGCAGCTCATAGCCTGGAGCCTGCTTCGGATTCTGTCTCTCTGTCTTTGCCTCTATCTCTCTCTCTCTTTACCTCTATCTCTCTCTCTCTTTACCTCTGCACTCACACTCTTGTCTCTCTCCTTCAAAAATAAATATTTTTTTAAAATGTTAATAAATAATTTAAAAAAGGAAAGATCTTTCACACTCATGAATCAGAAGAACAAACATTGTTAAAATGTCTATACTACCCAAAACAGTCTACACATTTAAAGCAATCTCTATCAAAATACCAATAGCGTTTTTAACATAGCTAGAACAGACAATCCTAAATTTTTTATGGAACCACAAAAGACCCTGAATAACCAATGCAATCTTAGAAAAGTGAAGCTGGAGACATGACAATAAGAGATTTCAATTTATATTACAAAGCTGTAGTGATCAAGAAAGTATGGTACTGACACAAAAATGGACAAATAGACCAATGAAACAGAATAGAAGATCCAGAAATGAACCTACAATTATATGGTAAATTAATCTTCAAAACCAGAAAGAATATCTAATGGGAAAAAGACAGTCTCTTCAACAAATGATGTTGGGAAAACTGGACAGCAACATGCAAAAGAATGAAACTGGCCCACTTTCTTACACAATACACAGAAATAAATTCAAAATGGATAAAAGACCTAAATGTGAGACCAGAAACCATCAAAATCCTAGAGAAGAACGCAGGCAGTAACCTCTTCAACATTGGCGGTAGCAATGTCTTTCTAGATATTTCTTCTGAGGCAAAAGAAACAAAAGCAAAAATATACTATTGGGATAAAAAAAACTTTTGCACAGCGAAGGAAACAATCAACAAAGCTAAAAGGCAACTAATAGTATGGGAGAAGATATTTGCAAGTGACATATTGAATAAAGGGTTAGTATCTAAAATCCATAAAGAACTTATCAAACTCAACACTCAAAAAACAATCTGATTCAAAATGGAAGGAAGACATGAATAGGCATTTTCCCAGAGGAAACCTACAGATGGCCAAAAAAAAAAAACACATGAAAAGATGCTCAACATCACTATCATTAGGGAAATACAAATCAAAATTATAATGAGATGTCACCTCAGACCAGTCAAATGGCTAAAATTAACAACATAGGAAACAACAGATGTTGGTGAGGATACAGAAAAAGGTGAACCCTCTTAGACTGTTCATGGCAATGCAAACTGATGTAGCTACTCTGGAAAACAGTATGGAGGTTCTTCAAAAGTTAAGAAAAGAACCACCCTATTATCCAGCAATTGCACTACTAGGCATATACCCAAAGGATAAAAAAAAATAGTAATTTGAAGGGTTACATACACCCCAATGTTTATAACCGCATTATCAACCATAGCAAATTATGGAAAGAGCCCAAGTGTTCATCAACTGATGAACGGATAAAGATGTGTACACACACACGTACACACACACACACACACACACACACACACACACACAGGAATATTACTCAGCCATAAAAAAGAATGAAATCTTGCCATTTGCAATGACATGGACAGAGCTAGAGAGTATTATGCTAAGAGAAATATGTCACTCAGAGTAAGACAAATACCATATGAATTCATTCATATGTAGAATTGAAGAAACAAAACAAACAAATATAGAAGGGAAAAAAAGAGAGGAAAACCAAGAAATAGACTCTTAACTACAGAGGACAAACTGATGGTTACCAGAAGGGAGAGCAGTAGGGGAATGGGTGAAATAGGTGATGGGGATTAAGGAGTATACTTGTGGTGATGAGCACTGAGTGTTGTATGGAAGTGTTTCATCACTGTATTACACACCTAAAACTAATATTACACTGTATGTTAACTAACAAATTTAAATAAAAACTTAAAAATGTATAGCTAAAAGTAAATGACAATCCAATAAGATAAAGGGATTCCGAATCAAGACATTTTCAGTGTGTGAAAGTTCTTCATATAGAGATTTAAATAAATTTATTAAATAAAAATTAAAAAATAATAAACATATAAACATTTTAAATAATTAGTGTAAAGAAGCTTAACCAAAAAACCAGTAATCCTTTACACCAGTCTTTCCATTCCTGTCTCACTTACCAGACATGGCCACTGATTTTTTTTTTGGTTTTTACATTTTACACAGATTCATCAATTTTTCATGTTTTGCTGCATTCGCTTGATCATTTTCCCACTTTATATACAAATATGGAGATTGATAAAGATATATATTAATTTTTGAACTACTTGAGTGTAGTTTGTGTGAATCATAGCTTTTTATCCTTAAATACTATAGTATATACATACTTTAAAATTTTTTTTAACGTTTTTTATTTCTGAGAGAGAGAGAGAGACAGACAGACAGACAGTGTGAGTAGGGAAGGGTCAGAGAGAGATCTGAAGTAGGCTCCAAGCTCTGAGCTAGCTATCAGCACAGAGCCCGACACAGGGCTTGAACCCACAAACCGTGAGATCAGGACCTGAGCCGAAGTCGGCTGCCCAACTGACTGAGGCACCCAGGTGCCCCTGTAGTATGTGTATTTTAACTGCAAGTTGAGTATTCTTTTACATAACCACAGTCCACATGCAAAGTCACTGGTTCAGTATTTTATTTAATTTATAATTTATATTCCAGTTTCATCAATCATTTCAACAATGTCCCTTAGAACATTTGTTCTCTTTCAGTGCAAGATTAAAGGGTATTTATTTGTCATACTTAATCTCTGTTGTTCTGAAATAATTCCTCAGCCTTTCTCTGTCTTTCACAATATTAAGACTTATTTTTATATTACTTTAAAAAACTTTATTGAGTTAAAATTGCCTCACAACTAACTGTAAATAAATTGTACAGTTTGGTAAGTTTTGAAATATGTATACGTTTCCACATGTCCCTTGTAATTTCTTCCTCCAGCTGCCCACTATCTCCCATTTTCTATATAACCACTAATAAGTTTTCTGCTACTTATATTTTTAGTCTTTTATATAAATGAAATGATTAAGTGTATGCTATTTTTTCTTCCAGCATAATTGAGATTCATACATGTTGATGCATGTAACAATATCTTGTTTCTGTTATTGAGAAATATTTCTTTGTACGGGTATAACATAGATTGTTTATCCATTTTCCTGTTGTTGGACATTTGAGTTTGCAGTTTTCGGCAATTACATATGAAGCTATGAACATTTATGTACAAGTCTTGTGTGGACATATTTCCCTTATAGGTATATAAGAAAATGTGTGGATTACATGGTAGGTATATGTTTGACTTCTCAAGAAATTGCCCAACTTTTCCAAAGTGGTTGAAATATTTTACATTCCTTAGCATTATAGAAGTGTTCCAGATCCTCCAACTTTTAGCTAACACTTAAATGGTTAGTGCTTTTTCTTACCTTTCTTTGCCTTTTTTTGGAGGGGGGAGGGGGGAGAAAATGAGTGGGGGAGGGGCAAAGGGAGGGAGAGAATCTTAAGCAGGCTCCACACTGAGTGCAGTGCCTGACATGGGGCTCAATCCCACGACTCTGGGATCATGACCTGAGCCGAAATCAAGATACTCAACTGACTGAGCCACCTAGGTGCCTCTAAATGGTTAGTCTTTTTAATTTTAGTGATTCTAGTTAAGTGCATAGCAATATCTCATTGTGGTTTTAAGCATTGCCCTAATGACACTGAGCTAATTTTGTGAGTTTGTCATATGTATATCTTCTTGGTCAAGTGTCTTCAAATATTTTCCTTGATTCTGAGGCTTTTGAATGTTCCTCAATCTGAGTTTGTCCGATTCCTTTTTATTAGATTTAGGTTATGTGTATTCAGCTGGAATACCATAAAACTAATATTTCCTTCCCAGAGCATCCTGTCCGGAGGCACACTTTATTTCTCTGCTCTACATTGATAATATCACCTCAACATGTGGCCCAGTCTTTCCACTCCATAGTTCCTCTTTTCTTCCTTGGAACTAATAAGCAATCTGTAGGGAGAGACTTTGAGACCCTATAAATTGTCCTAATCCTCATCAAATTTCCCTCTGGATTTAGTATCCCTTGATGACTACTTCCTGAATCAATCTTCTACTAGTGTTGGTTTTAGGGGCTCCTGGGTGGCTCAGTTGGTTGACCATCTGACTCTTGGTTTCAGCCAAGGTCATGCTCCCAGGGTTGTGGGATTGAGCCTCATGTCAGGCTCTGTGCTGAGCATAGGGCCTGCTTAGGATTCTGCTTAGGATTCTGTCTCCTTCCCCTCCCCCCAACCCTTCTCCCCTGCTCATGCTTGCTCACTCTGTCTCAAGTGTGTGTGTGTATGTGTGTTGATTTTATAAGCCCTCCGTAAGCACTCCTTCTACATTTGTTAATTTATATTCTACTCTAAGAGAGCCCCTGCTTGATGTCTCTCACTCTCTTTTGTGTGAGCACCCACCCTTTCTCTCTCCTTTCCCTTTCTACCTATCATCATTTTTGACTCATGGATTTCTAATGCTTTCAGTGAGTTATAATTCATTACTGTCCTTATACTGATGCCCCAGATTTAGACAGGGTGTGACCCCTCACGCGACCTTATGTGTCCTTATGAGAGAGGCTTTCGTTTTTTGAGCACATCCTTACTTTGTCACAAAAAGGTGTTCTAAGCTCACCATGTACCTTTCCTGTTGCAGCCCTGAAATCAGTTTTCTAAGTGGAGAATGATGTTTAGAAAGTAAGATCTGAACAGTACAGGTTCTTATTTCCACTGGCATGTAATTGCTTCTAGGCCTTTTAAGGAGATAGAACTAGGAAACCTATTCATATCTCAGTTATTAATGAACCGGAAAGTTTAACAGCTACCTGGTGTGGGGGAGGCAGGGAGGGATGGAAAGCGCTGATCTTTAGAATTTGCCAGTTTCCAAGGTATAATCACACCCACTGTGGGTGGTTTCAAGCTACCATTATGAAATCACTAAATGTGTCTCTGTAAAGAAATACACAGTTGACTTTCATGAGCCAGTCAAAGTGAACTCCAGTACACCAACCTAGCTAATCTAGTTAATCTATCCAATTGGCTATCAATCCACCCATGTACTTAATTCAAATCCAACCCCAAAGGGTTTTTCTTGACATCACTCATTCCATATGTTAACTTCCCTTCTTCCATAGTGAGAATCTTGTCTCTCAATAACATTAACATGTTAACTCATTTGCTCATTCCTATAAAATACAAAGAATTATTTAAGAATGGCTAAATCCAACAGGGGAGGGTCAGAGAGAGAGGGAGATACAGAATCTGAAGACAGTCTCCAGGCTCTGAGCTAGCTGCCAGCACAGAGCCCGATGTGGGTCTCGAACCCACGAACCGTGAGATCATGACCTGAGCTGAAGTCAGATGCTTAACCGACTAAATCAATTTTTTAAAGTTCTTACAGGGATTCCTGGGTGGCTCAGTCAGGTCATGATCTCACACTTTGTCAGTTTGAGTCCCATGCCGGGCTCTGTGCTGACAGTATGGAGCCTGCTTTGGATTCTATCTCTCCCTCTTTGCCCCTCCCTCTGCCCTCAAAATAAATAAATAAACTTTACAAAAAGTTCCTAGGAGTTGTTGTTCCTTCTTCAATTCAGTAATGTAGTTTATTTGAAGTATATTTGAGTTCATTTATATTTGTTTGTATTGATTTTGAGGGTTTTCGTCTCATCTTTGACAATTCTATTTTTTGAATATGTGGAACATTTAACATGATTCCAAAAGTACAAAAAGGTATACTCAGAGAAGCTTACTCTCTTCTCTATCCATTTGACCCCATTCTACCATACCCCATGTAGGTCTCCAGTTACATTAATTTCCCATTTATCCTTTCTGTGTTTCTTTTTGCAAAAATAAACATGTATATTCTTATTTCCTTGTCTTTCTTAGACAAAAGGTAACATCATAGAGATATTTTTTGAGTTTTGCATTGTTTTCTTTACAATATATCCTAGAAATCACCTCGTATCAGCTTATATGGATCTTCCTCTTAAAAAAATTTTTTTTCACAGCCAACTAGTGCTGTATTGAGTATAAACTATAGCTTATAAAGTCAGTCTCCTATGTGTGAGTTTTTCAGGTTTATAGTATTTTGAAATTACACATAATGCTGCGGTGACAAAATTTGTGCATATCTTCAGTGTAGATTTTCTAGAAGTAGGATTGCTAGGCAGATGGTAAATGCAAAAGTTTTGGTATATGCTGCGACCTACCTTTTTTTTTTTTAATTTATTTTGAGAGAGACTGAGCAAGCACGGGGAGGTGCAGATACAGAGGGAAAGAGGAAGACTCCCAAGCAGGCTCCATGCTGTCAGTGCAGAGCCCAATATGGGTCTTGGACTCATGAGTTGTGAGATCATGACCTGAGCTGAACCCAAGTGTTGGACACTTAACCAGCTGAGCCACTCAGGCACCCCTGCTGTGACACACTTTTTAATTAACTTCCCTAATTTAATTCTTCCTCAGATATTAGCATGCTAATAATGCTTTAAAATACATTTAGACATTTGCATTTGATTTCCCTTACAATAGGTAAGCATTTAGCACACTCAACACTTTTTTCCTTTCTCCCCCTTTTTCTACAGTTTTATTTCTGCTCTGCAGTGGGCACCTAGTTGTGGCTAGGGGAAAAGGAATGTCATCCTCTGTAATTTCCCCGAGACCCCCTCCCCGAAAGTAAACGTACGCAGTATGCTTACAGTGTCTTTGCAGCTTTAAGACAGATCCTGTAGCTTGATTTCAGTAGACGGGCCCGATAGTCTTCTAAAGCTGCTGCTTCTGGCCCAGCTTCTCCACTGGTCAAGTATGTCCCTTCAAACACCTTTTTTTTTTTTTTTTTTTTTTTTTTTTNCACCTTTTTTTTTTTTTTTTTTTTTTTTTGCTTTCTGCTGTAACAGTGTCACAAACTAGAAACCCCAGGTTGGATCTGGCACTGTTTTACCTTTATAATATTTTTAAGTGGTTTTTGTTTTGGTTTGGTTTGGTTTGGTTTTAAGCAGGCTACATGCCCAGGGCAGAGCCCAACATAGGGCTTGAACTCATGACCCTGAGATCAAGAGTCTGACACTCAACTGATTGAACCACACAGATGCCCTAATATTTTTTTAATATTTTAAAGTAGTTGACAACATCTGAGACATTTCTCATAAAAATCCAGACTAGCTTTTCTTGGGAAATTGGAATCTCTAGGTCTCTGTTTCTATATGACCACAATCTTTTGGAGCCAAGAAACTGCTGCCCCCTTTAGATTGGGCATGTACTAACTGTCCTCATTTATTTCACCTACTGCACTGTGTGACTTTTGCAATCATTGAACTACAAAGTCTCTCTTCTTTCTGGAATGTAAGGACATTAGTGTTCCTACCTTTTCCTGTGTCTGAGTCAGTGTATATTTTATATTGTTAAGCTGAAAGTCAGTTAACAGTATTTGCATTTTTATGAAAAATTTGTTTTATAAAAAATAGCCCACTGAAAAGCCAACTAGTAGTCTAGAATTAGATTTTCTTACTCTGTAGGTTTACTGCCATGATCACTTATAGGAAAGTCTGAAGGCATTCTTCAGTTCTATACTCCACAACTTATTTCCTATGTACTCAAGTTTTTCTCAAGCCCACAGATATAGATGTGCCCCAGCACTTCCTCCTTATTCCTAAGAGACTTCTTTCCCAGTCCTCTTTTTCTGGCTCCAATCCAACCTGGATCATCTTTAGTCTTTCTTGCTCAGCTATTGTCCTGTGATTTTGCTTCATTGCTCTATTGGGTTGGAACCATGTTAACTGGATTTTACGTATTTTTGTTTATGCCCTCATTCAGTGGGGGCATACTGTCAACTAACCACTTGAGAAAAATTATCTTCATTGTCTGCCTGCTATTTGTGCCTGAGTAAGTGTCTATAGAATTCTAGAAGAGAAATTTTTAAATCTAGCATTACATTATTTTTGGACTTCAAAATGGTTGCACACCCTCTAATCCCCCTTACCCTTACAAAGATTACCAAGCACACTAGTGTAATTTTAGTTAGTTCAGTAAACAATATATATATTTGTATAACATACAAAATGTGTTCACTTAGTACATTTAACTATAGTGAAAACTATGAAAGGTTACAGCAGAGTTTAAAGAACAATTGTTCATAGATGATTTATATACACTTGGGAAGATTGCTTCTAAATGATTTCTACGCCTATTTTTTTCTTATTCATTTAGTCTCCAAATAAATATTGAGGGCTGAGCTCCTGTGATAAAAAAATGACCAAGTTACAGTCCTGGTCTTGAAGTTCATCTAGTCTAGGGCAGGGAGACAGACAAATAAACAGGCCTAAACTTACAAAGTAAATGTTTGAATCTAATTTTCTGATTCTCTAGAATATTGTTTAATGTATTGATATCGAATTTAAAATTTGCATCTTCAAATTTATTTGCAAATGCAAAATAAAATTTAAAAACACTTTAAACATTCACTGAAGTACACTTTTGACTTTTAAACATCTATCTTACACCCGTGTTGCAATTAATTAAAAGGTGATACTAACAATTCTAACTAGAAATTTTATTGCATATTTATAATGATTAAATTCCTGTTTTTAAATTGTCTTATATAAATTATATTGGAGTGTCTCAAAACACAGTGTACAATTTGTATACCTGGATGTTGATTTATTAAGCAGAAAAGAAATGAGAGCAAGAGTAAGGTATAGTTTTCAGTAAACAAAGTACAGTGCTGTAAATACATTTTCCTTTTGACTTAAATAACATTTTCTTTTTTCTAACTTTATTGTAAGAATATAGTATATTAATACATATAACATACAATATGTGTTAATTGGCTGTTTATCAGTAAAGTTTCTGGTCAACAGTAGGCTATTAGTAAAGTTAGTAAATGCAAGTTATTAAAATATTTTTCTTTTTTTTTTTGAGAAAAAGTATGTGAGAGGGGAGAGGTGGGGAGGGAGGGAGGGAGGGAGGGAGAGAGAGAGAATATTAAGCAGACTCCACACCCAGCACAGAGATGGACACAGGGCTCAATTCCCTGACTGTGAAGCCCCATATTCATTGATTTTTTTTTTCTTTTTTTCTGACGAGGGAGGGGTGGTGGTGTCCCTGGCCCTTTCATTGTTCAGGGGTCAACTATAGTCATTATTGGTGCCAGGTTTCACTTGTCAAGAAAAATTTCATTGGGGAGGCCAGTTTGAAGAGTGCCTTGAATACAAGACATGGAATAAAATCAAGTTGGTCCACTGTTCAGCTAACAGGTATATTATCATCACAGCCAAATCTGTTTTCTCTAACATAGTGTCAGGATACACATTGGCTTCTAGCTGGGCTGAGCATCCAAGATGGTTATGCATTTTTAAAATTTCACTGGATTGCAACCCACTAGATACTAACTTGGACAAAACAGTATTGAAAAATACTGTGTATAAATGGTCACCTGAACACGTTTCTCCCTTAAATTCTAACTTTGGAGGTTGGGTGAAGAGTTTTTATGTTAAGGCTTATTCACACCAAAGCATTCCAGCTTTCTTTGCCAAAAAGTTATATTTCAGAAGGACTGAAAGCTAGGATGTAGAGTTTCTTTAATTGGAGAATTACTGCTTGGATTCAGTTTTTATGGCTTGATCCCATAATGGATGAACTGGCCTCTTCTGACAGAACACCTTTCATGTAGGGTAGATTGGTGTATGGGTATTTATCCAGTAGATTTATAGAGTTTACACTTTATCCCAAACAAAGAATGTTATAAATATTTACTTGAAAGTAAATCATAAAGTTTAAAGACTAGAATAGAAGTTTAAATACTAGAATAATGAACAAGGGTAGAAAAAGACAGGAGGCTTGAAATGAATATGATTACTTGGAAGAAGTGAGATAGAAAATAAAGGCAATGTCAAGAAACAAATCATATTAGCAGGCAGTGTAACTGATAATATTAAGCAACTAAGGTTATTTGATATTTGGTGCTGGAAAGTGTAATTATTACTGTTGTAATATAAGAAGAGAGAAAATCTGCTTCCTTAGATAATGGCTTTTACTTTTGACATTTTATGTAGCAGATTTAAACGCATGTAAGTATTCAGGTCTATAAAGCCAAAGTATTTACTTTGCAAACTTCTCAAATTTCACATGCAGGAAGTCATGCAAACTAACTGAATAAGCTACCAAGTATTTAGCACCCTAAAGTATTGCAGTGGCTCTTGAAGGTTATAAGTATAAAACAAATTTCTTTTGCTCTTGGAGACCTAGCAATCTACCTTGCAAGACAACATATGGAATAATTCGAGAATAAACAGGACTAAATAAAAGCTAATGCTTTATTATAAACAAAAATAAAGCTATGTGGTAGTGAAATATTTTTAGAAAATTTGAAATCAATATGGAATAAAGAAGTCAATAAAGGCTTCATAAAGGAAGATGAAGTTTCTATTTAAAGGATGAGATGAAGAATGAAAAAGATACCCGTGTGGGGCAATACTATGAAGCAGGAGTGAAAATCAATTTAGCCAACTTCCCATAAAATATTTTGGTATGGAAAAAGTAATAATTATAAAAACTGAAAATGTGCAAATCAAAACCACAGGGTATTCCCTCACATTCATGAGGATGGCTAGTATGAGACAGAAAATAGCAAGGGTTAAGTGAGGATTTATAGAACTTGGAATGCTTGTGAACTGTTGGTGACCATGTAAAATGGTGCAGCTACTAGGGAAAGCATTATGGGATTCCTCAAAAAGCTAAAAATGGAATTACCATATGATCCGTCACTTCCATTTCTAGGTTTATATCCAAAAGAACTGAAATCAGGCTGTCAGAGATATTTGTATGCCTGTGTTTATAGCAGCATTATTGACAATAGCCAAAAGGTAGAAGCAATCCAAGTTTCCCTTAGTGGATAAAAGGAAAATCAAAGTGAACAACATTGAACAATATTCAAATACAACTGAATATTATTTAGTCTTAAAAAAGAAAACTCTGTGGGGCGCCTGGGTGGCTCATTTGGTTGAACGTCCAACTCTTGATTCTGGCTCAGGTCATGGGATCAAGCCCCATGTCAGGTTCCATGCTCTTGGGGAGAATCTCTCTCTCCCTCTCCCTGACTCGTGCTCTCTTTCTCTAAAATGAAAGAAAGGAAAGAAAGAAAATTCTGATACATACTACAATATAGATGAACCTTGAAGACATGCTAAGTGAAATAAGCCAGCCATGAAAGCACAAATACTATGATTCCATTTATATGAGATACTTAATGTAACCAAATTTATAGACCCAGAAAGTGCCTGATTTATAAGTAGGACTTGGAGTAGGAATATTTAGGGGTTAGGCTGAGGGTGGTGCTTAGGTGAATATATTTTCTAGCTGGTCCCAGCTAATATTTTTTTCAAAGAATAAGAGATTTTTTAAGATAATTTTCTTTTGGATGGAATTTTACCATGTGCATCAGCTACTGCCCCTGTTTAATATTTTGTATTGCAAAATGAGACAGGTGAGTGAACATTATCAAATTACCACTATCACTAATTCTTCCAAACCCCTGGTCCCTATTGCAGACCTGCTGTTACTCATTCTGACCCTTTTATTTCCACTATCTCCATTGGAGCGCTCATCTCCTGATTTGAGTGTCACTATGAAGAGAACTTCATAGTCACTAAAAATAATTATTCATGGACTGTTGTGAAATCTGAAAACAATATTATAGCAAACATTTAGGTGTTTGAATCCTTGCCAATTTTCTCCTGTCAAACCAAAGGAATTTCTTCCTTGATCGCTATTAAACTTACCAAGATTGAGTCTATGCTTCCAACTTGGGGCACTGTGGCTTACCTAAGAATGTTTCTGGACCCGGTGTGTACAGGTTTATCTATACCTCACACTGGGATATGAAAGAAATCTTGAACATCGCTCCTAGGCTCTCTGGAGAACCAAATTCAGGCAACATCAAGAGGAATAATGAGCTCTACTCAATAACACAGGGAGAGGATAGGAAGATTGTACATTCCAAGGGTTATGGAAGCACTTTCAAAGCCAGAGGAAGGTGTGTGCTCTGCCTTAGAACACAGAAAGGAGTTAAAGGGGAAAGAGGTGTATATTCCAGATTAGAATCCACGTGAGTCCATTTCAGTCATTAATTATATAACTATGTACTGATGTATCTATAGTGCCTTAGATGTACCATGTTTCTTAAATGAGCAATATTATTCAAAAGTCTTTGGAATCATCTGTACGATACACAAAACTCTCTTAAAGAGCTGTTTAAAGGAAAGCCTTGTTTCTTAGAAACACAAGTTTTCATATAGAAGCAGTACTGCAATAATAATGCCAAGCTCTTTAGCTGCAGAGAGAGAAAGAGGTTGACTAATCCAGGACAGAAAAGAGCAATTTAGATTAGGACAAAGCATCGTGAGATGAGCAACCACTGATGGTTGGCTCTTCGAAGCTGTGGTATCCATCAAGGATGCTGTGGTATATCTGTCAAGGACAAGTGTTAGGTGCTGCCAGCCAAAGAAATGGCCCTTGGGAACAAGAGGAATGGTTACTTTAGGAATATGGTGTGCCCTGCCTTTCCGGGCAGATTCAGTTAGATTGGCTGTACAGAAGATGGTGAACCTTTGTGTATGATCAGTCTTTAGTTGTGTTAGTTTGGGTTGACAAGATGATCTGTAAGGAATTCTGTTGGAGAATTCAGTCTTATGACCTGAGGAGGAAACAGGATCATAATTTTCAGGCATTCTGATAGATCGAGCCAATAACAGAGGCCCTAAATAGTGAAGTGGCTCTCAGCTTCCAAGTTGGGAGAGAGTAACGAAAGAAAAATAAATTGCACATATTCTCTTCCAAAGTAGTCCTACTTAGTGCCAACCAATTCCATTTTTATCCTGTAATTTTCCTGTCTCTCCAAATACACTGATTTATCTGGCAAACAGATGATTATAAATTTGTCATTTGGAGTTCTGCATAAAATTTCAATAACATCTTAGTTATAAAGACAACATTTTGCCTTTTAAAAGCTAAACTTACTTATTAGACTTTATTATGGAAAGTTTCAAATGGTAAAAATAGCATTGTATAATCAATCCCCATTTATCCATTATTCAGCTCCAGTACTTAAGATACAGTTAGTCTTGTTTCATTTAACAACCACCTCCAACCACTGGATTATTTTTTCCCTCCTCTACCCCACCTCCCCTCAATGTCCTGGTCAGGGACTATTTTATTTTATTTTAAAGTTTATTTATTTATTTATTTTGAGAGAGAGAGAGAGAGAGAAAGTGGGGGAAGGGCAGAGAGAGAGAGGGAGGGAGAGAATCCTAAGCAGGCTCTGCACTGTCAAACATGAGGTTTGAACTCACAAACCATGAGATCTTGGCCTGATTCAAAATCAAGAGTCTGACACTCAACCAACTGAGTCACCCCAATAATCTAGTCAGGGATTATTTCAAAGCAAATTCCAGACATTTTTATATAGTAAATATTGTTAGCACAGCTGAACACCATTATTTCCTCTTCCCAAATAATAGTTGGTTAATATGAAATATCCAGTCAGTGTTCTAAATATCCTCAACTGTTTCATGAATTTTTTGTGGTCTGTTTCTTCAGGTCAAAATCCACATAAAGTCCACACATTGCCTTTGGCTGATAGCACTCAAAAGTTTAATTTCTCTTTTAATGTAGAGTTACTCTTTCCTCTTTTTTCTTTAAAAATATTTTTTTAAATGTTTATTTTTGAGAGAGAGAAAGAGTGCAAGCAGGGGAGGGGCAGAGAGAGAGAGGGAGACACAGAATCTGAAACAGGTTACAGGCTTTGAGCTGTCAGCACAGAGCCGAACGGGGGGTGGGGTGGGGGGTCTCAAACTCCAGATGGCAATATCATGACCTGAGCCAAAGTTGGACATTCAACTGACTGTACCACCCAGGGTGCCCTTTTTCTCTTTTTTTTTTTCCCTTACCTTTTTTTCTTTTTTTTTTTTCTCCCATTAAGAAAACCTATTGGAGCTCCTGGGTAGATCAGTGGGTTAAGCGTCTGACTCTCCATTTCTGCTCAGGTCATGATCTCAGGATCTTGAGATTGAGCTCTCTGTTGGGCTCTGCGCTGGGCGTGGAGACTGCTTAAGAATTTCTCTCTGCCCCTCCCCACTCCTGTGTGTGTGTAATCTGTCTCCCATGTCCCTCCAAAAAAGAAAAATACATGTCTTAAAAAACACATTCTCTCATTTTATCTACATGACTACCTGATTAGCTAGGTGGAAGAATTTTTTTTTCTTTTTTTTTTTTTTTGCCATTGGGCATATGAGTTTCTCAGGATATGGAGAGATGAAGTAAGTAGTTTGTCCAAACTTAGTTACTAAGTATTTGAACCAGGGTTAGAATGCAAGAAACGTACTTCTTTGACCAGAGAGCTCTTTTTCTTCAAATGGTGGGCCTCTTGTTTCATAAATTATAGTAGTGCTAAAAATACCAAAACCCTGAGGAGAATTTTGAATATTTAAAATTTTGAGGTATTATCAATATAATTTAACAAATACTTTGTGCTTCTTAAAAGTAATCCATGTACACTTAGTTATCCAGGCACCATTTATATGACTGGGAATCCATGAAGCCTCAATATATGTCCATATGTTTACCTGTTTACAGTAGTATATGTGCTTAAAGACTTTCTTAAATTTATTCTTTTATATCATTTATTTATTTATTTATTTTTATCTTGTTTGCTATACCAGACTATAAATTTTGGGATTCAGTTTACAGTGTTAGTTTCTTAGAGTCAAATGACTGATACTCAGGATCTTGATAGTGAAAAACAAAGGCAAATTAGTCTGTTTAATTCTCTTTCACTGCTGAGGTAGAAATGGCATTTCCTGGGAGTAATGAAGTGTCTTTTAAAATGTCTCTGCTTACCTTTCACTGCCATCTACTGGTGCCTGATGTTGTTTTTCACTAAAATCCTTCAGGGAAATTTATCATAGGGACTTCTACAGAGAAAAAAAAGTATGAAGTAATAAAAATCAATTGAGAAAATTCCTATGAAAGGAATAATTGCTTTCTTGATAGGTAAAGCTAACTTAAACACACAAGAGCAATCACTGACGTCTAGAAAGTACCCATTATTTCTACTACAATACTCCCTAAGTATAAGGGTTGCTAATTAAACTTACAATCATCTACGACTTTTAGGCATTAAAATAATTATAACCTCTGGCCAACAATTCTATCACAACTGAATTGCTGACAAACGAATTTTAAACAGATTTAACAATATTGTGCAATACTTCTGGTTGTTAATTAGCATACACACTTTATGTGTTAAGTTCTGAAAACAGAGGACATGTGTACATACACCACAGCATTTTGTCCATTTATCTGTCAATAGGCATTTAGGTTGTCCTCATATCTTGACTACTGTGAATAATGCTGTAATAACATGGGAGTGCATGCATCTTTTTGAAATCCTCATTTCCTTCAGATACATACCTAGGAGTGAAATTGCTAGATTATATGGTAGCTGTATTTTTAATTTTTTTTGGAGAATCTCCATATTGTTTTCTATAATGGTTGGACAAATTTATATTCTTGAAACAGTGTGTAAGAGTTCTCTATTACCCACATCCTCACCAGCACCTATTGTCCCTTATCTTGATGACAGTCATTCTAATAGATGTAAGGTGATATCTGATTGTGCATTTCCTTGGTGATTAGTGATGGTGAGAATCTTTTCATGTGCCTGTTGCCCTTCTTGCTGCCATCTTTGGAAAAATGTCTACTTAGTTCTACCCATTTTTAATTGGATTTTTAAAAAGTTGATATTTTGGATATTAACCCTTTATCTGATATATGGTTTGCAAAATTTTTCTGCCATTATCTAGGTTGTCTTTTTATTCTGTTATTTTGCTGTACAGAAGCTTTTAAGTTTGATGTAGTCCATTTATTGATTTTTGCCTTTGTTCTTTGTGCTGTTGGTGTCATGTCCAAAAAAAACTATCACCAGGGCCAAGAATGAGGAGCTTCTTCCCTATGTTGAGTTTTATGGTGTCAGATCTTATGTCTAAGGCTTTGACCCATTTTGACTTAACTTTTGTGAGTGGTGCGAGATTGAGATCCAATTCATTGTTCTGCATGTGTTTCTCCAGCTTTCCCAGTACCATTTGTTGAAGATGTCATCCTTTACTCATCGAGTGTTCTTGGCTACCTTGTCAAATATTAGTTGACTCTATATGTCAGAATTTATTCCAGGGCTTTCTTTTCTGTTCCATCGGTCTATGTGTTTGCTTCTGTGGCAGTACAATACTGTTTTTGTTGTGACTTTGTAATATAATTTCAAATCAAGAAGCATAAGTCTTCTGGCTTTGTTCTTTTTTTCTCAAGATTGCTTTGGCTATTTGGTATCTTTTGTAGTTCCACACAAATTGTGATTGTTTCTTCTATTTCTGTAAAGAATGCATTTGGTATTTTGATGAATATTGCATGGAATATGTAGATGGCTTTGGGTAGTATGGACATTGTAACAATATTTATTCTTTCAATCCATGAACATAGGATATCTTTCTATTCATTGTGTTGTCTTCCATTTCTTTCAACAAAGTCCAGTAGTTTTCATTGTCCAGATCTTTCACTTCTTGGGTTGAATTTATTCCTAAGTATTTTATTGTTATTGATATTATGAATGGATTTTTTTAGATGATTTATCATTCGTGTAAAGGGATATAATTAATTTCTGTGTGTTGATTTTGTATCTGAAACTTTACTGAAATTGTTAATTTGTTTCAGCAGTTTTTGATTGACTCTGGAGTTTTCCATATATAAGACCATATCATCAGAAATAACAATAATTTTACATCTCCCTTTATGATATGAGTGCCTTTTCTTTCTTTCTTTTTTTTTTTTTATTTCTAGGAGAGAGAGAGACAGCGTGAGCAGGGGAGGGTCAGAGAGAGAGGGAGTCACAGACTGAAACAGGCTCCAGGCTCTGAGCTGGCAGTCAGCACAGAGCCTGACGCGGGGCTCGAACCCACGAACCGCGAGATCATGACCTAAGCCAAAGTCAGACGCTTAACCGACTAAGCCACCCAGGCGCCCCAAGTGTCTTTTATTTCTTTATCTTGTCTAATTTCTCTACCTAGAACTTCCAGGACTATAGTGAATAGAAGTGTGGGAGTGGGAATCCTTGCCTTGTTCTGGATCTCAAGGGAAAAGTTTTAAATTTTTTTCCATTGAATATGTTAGCTGTGGGCTGGTCAAATACAGAATTTATTATCTTGAGGTATATTCTTTGCACATTCAATCTTTTAAGGGTTTTTTTTAATCATGACAGGGTGCGTCGTATTTTGTCAAATGCTTTTTCTGTATCTATTGAGATGATTATGTGATTTCTATAATTTATTTTATTGATATTATCTATTTACTGATTTTTATATGTTGAACCATTCTTGCATCTCAGGGATAAATTCCACTTGGTCATGGTGTACACTCCTTTTAATGTGTTCTTGAATTCAGTTTACTAATATTTTGTTAAGAATATTTGTATCTATATTCATTGGGAGTAGTGGTTTATAGTATAGTTGTTTTTTTTTTTCTTATGGTATTCTTACCTGGTTTTGGTATCAGGGTAATGCTGGATTCATAGAATGAATTTGGGAGTGTTCCCACCAACTCAATATTTTGGAAGAGTTTGAGGACTAGCATTAATTCTTCTTTAAATGTTTGGTAGAGTTCCCTTGTGAAACTGTCTGATCCTGGAGTTGGATTTTTAATTTTTTTAAAATTTTTAATAAATTTATTTTAGAGAGAGAGTGTGAGGAGGGGGGATGGAGGAAGGGAGAGAAAGAGAGAGGGAGTGAGAGAGAGAGGGGGAGAGAGAGAGAGAGAGAGAGAGAGAGAGAATCTTAAGCATGCTCCATGATGAAGCAGGCAGGGTCCGACATGGGGCTTGATCCCATGACTCTGGGATCCCACGACCTGAGCAAAAATCAAGAACCAGACACCCAACCAACTGAGCCACCCAGGTGCCATTGTGTTGAGTTTTTTCATTACTGATTCAACCTCTTTAATCATTATGGGTCTGTTCAAATTTTCTGTATCTTCAGGATTCAGTCTTGGTAGGTTGTGTATTTCTAGAAATGTATGTAGTTCTAGGTTATCTAATTTGTTGGCATGTGATTTTCATAATAATCTTGTATGACCCTATGTATTTCTGTCATATCAGTTATAATATCTCCTCCTTAATTTCTAATTTTGAGTCTCATTTTTTCTTTCTTTTGTCTATTTCTAAATATAATTTATTGTCAATTGGTTAATGTACAGCATATACAGTGTCCTCTTGGTTTTGGGTGTAGATTCCTTGAGTCATTGCTTACATACAACATACAATGCTCATCCCAACAAGTGCTCTTCTTAAGGCCCATCACCTATTTTCCTCTCTTCCCCACCCCACCTTCATCAACCTTCAGTTTGTTCTCTATATTTAAGAGTCTCTTACTATTTGCCTCCCTCCCTCTGTTTGTAACTATTTTTCCCCTTCCCTTCCCTCCATGGTCTTTTGTTAAGTTTTTCAAGATCCACATATGAGTGAAAACATATGATACCCATCTTTCTCTGCCTGACTTATTTCACTTAGCATAATACCCTCCAGTTCCATCCATGTTTTGGAAATGGCAGGGTTTCATTCTTTCTCATTACCAAGTAGTAATCCATTATATATATAGACCACATCTTCTTTATCCATTCATCAGTTGATGGACATTTAGGCTCATTCCATAATTTGGCTATTGTTGAAAGTGCTGCTATAAACATTGATTCATGTGCCCCTATGAATCAGCACTCCTGTATCCTTTTGGATAAATTCATAGTAGTACTATTGCTGGGTCGTAGGGTAGTTCTATTTTTAATTTTTTTGAGAAACCTCCACACTGTTTTCCAGAGCAGCTGCACCAGTTTTCATTCCCACCAACAGTGCAAGAGGGTTCCCATTTCTCCACATCCTTGCCAACATTTGTTGTTTCCTGAGTTGTTATTTTTAGCCGCCTTGAAAGGTGTGAGGTGGTATCTCAGTGTGGTTTTGATTTGTATATCCCTGATGATAAGTGATGTTGAGAATCTTTTCATGTGTCAGTTGACCATCTGGACGTCTTCCTTGGAAAAGTGTCTATTCATGTCTTCTGCCCATTTCTTCACTGGATTATTTGTTTTTTGGGTGTTGAGTTTGATAAGTTCTTTATAGATTTTAGATACTAGCCCTTTGTCTGATAAGTTGTTTGCAAATATCTTCTCCCAATCCATCAGTTGCCTTTTAGTTCTGCTGATTGTTTCCTTTACTGTGCAGAAGCTTTTTTATTTTGATGAGGTCCCAATAATTCATTTTTGCTTTTGTTTCCCTTGCCTCTTTGAGATGTATTGAGTAAGAAGTTGCTGTGGCCAACGTCATAGAGGTTTTTGCCTGCTTTGTCCTTGAGGATTTTGATGGCTTCCTGTCTTATAGTTAGGTCTTCTATCCATTTTGAGTTTATTTTTGTGTATGGTGTAAGAAAGTGGTCCAGGTTCATTCTTCTGCATGTCGCTGTCCAGTTTTCTCAGCACCACTTGCTGAAGTGACTGTCTTTATTCCATTGGATATTCTTTCCTGCTTTGTCAGATTAGTTGGTGATATGTTTGTGGGTCCATTTCTGGCTTCTCTATTCTGTTCCATTGATCTGAGTGTCTGTTTTTATGCCAGTACCATACTGTCTTGATTATTATGGCTTTGTAATACAGCTTGAATTTCAGTACCCTATGTCTTTTGATTGGAGAATTTAGTCCATTTACATTCAGCATTATTTTTTTTCCTTTTTTTTTAAACTTTTTTTTAACATTTTTATTTATTTATTTTTTACAGATAGTTTATTGTACATTCAGCATTATTATTGAAAGGTATGGATTTAGTGTCATTGTGTTCTCTAGGTTTCATGCTTGTGGTGATGTCTCTCGTCCTTTGTAGACTTTGTAGCATTCCACTCAGAGTCCCCCTTAGGATGTCTTGCAGGGCTGGTTTAGTGGTCATGAACTCCTTTAGTTTTTGTTTGTCTGGAAAAGCCTTTATCTCTCCTTCTATTCTGAATGATGGCCTTGCTGGATAAAGGTTTTTTGGCTGTATATTTTTCCTATTGAGCACATTGAATATTTCCTGCCACTCCTTTCTGACCTGCCAAGTTTCAGTAGATAGGTCTGCTACTCTCCCTATGTGTCTACCCATGTAGGTTAAGGTAAGAATGCTCAGAATTCTCTCTTTATCTTTGTATTTTGTCAGTTTCACTATGTTGTGGAAATGACCTATTCCTATTAATTCTGAACAGAGTACTCTGTGCCTCTGGATTTGGATATCTGGTTTGTTCCCCAGACTGGGGAAATTCTCAGCTATAATTTGTGCAAGTAAACCTTCTGCTCCTTTCTCTTCTTCTTTTTCTTATGGAACTCCTTCAGTACAGATATTATTATGTTTCACTAAATCACTTAGGTCTCTAATTCTCCCCTGTGGTCTAGTATTTTTTTTTAATCTCTCTTTTTCTCAACTTCATCATTTTCCATAATTTTATCTTCTATTTCACTTATTCTCCTCTGCCTCTTCCATCCTTGCTTGTCACCGCATCTAGTTTATTTCGCACCTCATTTACACCTTAATTCATCTTGACTATTTTTTAGTTCCTTTATCTCTGCAGCAATAGATTCTCTGCTGTCTTCTATGCTTTTTTCAAGCCCAGTGATTAATATTATGACTTTTATTCTAAATTCTTGATCACATATGTTGTTTATATCTGTTATGAACAATTCTTTTTCTTAATTTTTATTTTTAGTTTTTGAGACAGAGACAGAGCACAAGTGGGGGAGGGGCAGAGAGAGAGGGAGACACAGAATCTGAAACAGGCTCCAGGCTCTCAGCTGTGAGCACAGATCCTAACGTGGGGCTTGAACTCACGAACTGTGAGATCATGACCTGAGCCACAGTTGGCAGCTTAACTGACTGAGCCACCCAGGTGCCCCTGTTATGAGCGATTCTTTAGCTGTCATTTCTTCTTGGAATTTCTTTTGAGGAGGATTCCTCCATTTCATCATTTTGGCATGTTTTCTGTCCCTTGTGTGTTTTAAAAGCTTGTTATGTGTCCTGTACCTGTGAGCACTACTATATTAAAGAGGGGTCATACACTGTCGAGGGCCTGGACCTTCAGGAGGTATTTTTGGAGTATGTTACCTGCTCTCTGTTCTTGGGACTCTGGTTGTTTTATCTCTCTACTCATAGTGGTGGTTTGAACCCTCTACCAGGTGTGCTTTGATTTGTTTAAAAGTAACCCTGGAAAAAATTAAATAAAAAAAGGAGGAGCAGTGGTGGTGGTAGAGGCCTTATCCCATTCAGAGAGAAATGACAGGGGAGGGGAAAAAGAAAACAAAATAAAACTGATGAGGCAGAGAAACTATAGAGCTTAATCCAGAGATAGGAAATTAAAGAAGGAGGAGATACAGAACAGGCATAAAGAGAATAGATCAAATATGTCTGCCTAAACAAACCAACAATAAGAATTACTAGACTAGGGAAGGGAAGGAATAAGAAGAAGCAAAAGGAAGGAAAAAACATATATATTAAGAATTGACCAATATTTAAATCAGAAAATGTAAAACTGCTGGGTGCCTTGCAACTGGTGGCTACACTGGTCTGGAGGAGGGGCTGTCTGATTGGTCAGTGTCAATCTTGCTCTGGCAGATACACAGTTAACAGGTTTGGAGAGTCGTGGTTTGGTGTAGGTGGGTCCTGCCACCACTGTGGTCCCTTGTCTGATCCTTGAAGCCCCAGCTTGGTGATGCAGAGAAAAATGACGACACCTGAGTTTCTCCTCCCTGGACAAGGGGTCCCAAACCACTCTATTCAGGTGGTCCTCACAGTGCTGCATGTGTGTGAGCAGGCCATTTTGTCTTTTATTTTTTTCCTGACTCCACAGTCTCCTGCGCCCCCTAGGCACTCTGCTGGGATTCAAACCCTGATGTCATAAAGGCTCCCTCTCCGTGTGCCCTCATTCCAGGGTAGAGCCACTCTGCCCGCCAACTAAGGGCCTCTGGCTCCTCACAGTGCCATGGGCCTGAACAAGGCGGTTTGTCCCACTTCAGCGACTCTNCAGTGTCTTAAAGGATCCTTCTTCGAGAGCCCCAGTTCCGGGGAAGTGCTGCCCACCCCTCTCGGATAAAGGGCCTCCGGCTGGAGGGCACAGGCAGCCTTTGTCTTTGGAGTGGCTGTATCCCTTCTTCCCACAGCACTCGAGGGAGGGGATTGCTTTCTCCAACCATGGACTGTGCCACTGAGCTAGTTATGGAGCCTGGGGCTGGCTCCTCTACTCCCCGGCAGTTAGAAGTTGGATCTTTCTCCCATTTTTTCCAATCTTCTGTCTGTGGCTTTTCTCTTGGCCAAATACATTCCGACATTTCCACAGCCTCTCTTTCTCTTTCTTTTGCCTCTCCTAAGTTCTGCCCTCCATGCCTACACTGCCTATTATATCTCTCCCAGTTTGTAATCACACACCTATAGCCTGCCAAGCTGTTCCCTTGGGCTCCTGGAGACAACTCTGTCCCTCTGCACCTCAGACTCTTGGAATTCGAAGTCCTCAACAATGCTTTGTTTGAGGGACAAGGGAACTTTGAAGTTCCCTACAATTAATGTAGTATTGTTATGTATTTCTCAAGATCTGTTAGTATTAGCTTAATAGATTTCAGTGCTCAGGTGTTGGGAGCAAATATGTTTTAATTGTTTTATCGTTTTGATGTATTGATCCCTTTATCATTGCATGATGATCTTTGTCTCATTACCATTTTTGCCTTGAAGTCTATTTTGTCTGATAAAATTATGGCTACCCCCCATTTGTTTGTTTCTTTTATTTCTGTTTGCTTGAAATATCATCTTCCAGCCTATCATTTTTGAGTCTAAATGTGTCTTCAGAGTTAAAACAAGTCTTCTGTAGACAGCATATAGTTGGGTCTTGAGTTTTTATCCATCTAGCCACTATGTGCCTTTTTATTGGTGAGTTCAGTCTAATTATACCTAGGGTGGTTGTTTATATGTAAGGATTTACTACTACCTTTTGCCTCTTGGTTACTTTGTTTATTGTTCGTTTTCCCTTTTTCTTTCTTTCTTTTTTGATGTTTGTTTGTTTTTGAGGGAGAGAGTATGTGTGTGTGTGCACAAGTGGACGAGGGGCTGAGAGAGAGGGAGACAAGATCTGAAGCAGGCTCTGCATGGACAGCAGAGAGCCTGATGTGGGGCTCGAACCTACCAATACTGTTTCACTTAGATCTTCAGCCTTGTCCTGTTTTTTCACGTGGGGAAAAATTCCTCTGTCTTCATATTTTGTGTGAGTCTGTGCAAGTTTCTCTGTGTAATGAAAGTCAGCTATATCTCCTGTTCTTGAGGGTAATGGCCTAATGGAGAGGTCCTACAGTGCCCTGTATTGTAGTATCTCTTGCTCCCCAGGGCCCGCTGCTTCTGGGAGTGTCTCTAGTGTGTGCTGTTGGTGCTCTGCGGCTGTGTCCTGGCTGCTTTATCCTTGAGGCCTGCTGTCTGCAGAGGTTCTCTCTGCCTGTTGTAGATTGGTCCCTGGCCTGAATGTGGTGCATTTTAACAAGGGGTGCTCTGGCCTATTTGTGAAATAGGACATGTCACCACTGCCACTGGAATCAAGGCCTTGGTAAATTTGTGTTGGGAGTATGGTGTTGGCAGGGGTTTGGGCCAGCCTTCTTGGGGGAAGGCCCCACCATGCTGGGACTCAGGCAGTTATGACTGGGAATGATGGTTCCAGTAGAGTGCAGGGGACAGGGCTTGGTGTAAGCAAGTTAGGTAGCAAGTTCCCTGGGTACTGCACTGGTTCCCACAGGTGGCCCTGTGTTTATGGTGAGTGGTGAGTGCAGGAAACAGCTTTGCGAGTTTTTATTCCTGGAGGGAGCTCTGTGAAGGCTGACTCTCTGCAACATGCTCTAAGAGGAGCTAACCTCCCTAATATGTGACCCATGTTCTCTCTAGATCGCTGTTTCCTCACTGTATTTCCATGGGCTGTTTGTCCTTCCTTTTCTCCAGTAGTGCCAATGTCCTCCAAGCTCTCCCAGAGGCAAACACACTGACCTTGAACACTCCAGGCTTTAAGTCACATTGGTTGTAAGAACTCATGAAATTCAGGCTTCTCACATTCCAAACTAATTGTTATGAGGATTAGTTTTCCCTGTGTGTTAGTTTGTCTCTTGCACTTCTCTGGGTCTCTGGCTCCCTCATCACTGCAGCAGCTACAATCCTTTTCTCTCCCAAGCTCAATCTCCACACTTCCTACCTTATTTTATGTGGCCTCTTTTCTACCTTCAGTTGTAGAGCTTTTTCAGCCAGTCTTCAGACTGATTTTTGAGGCGTTTAGGATGATATGATCGCTATCTCGTATTCGTGGAACACAGTGAGCCTCGGGTCATGATACTCTGCTGCCTCCTCAGATCTTTCCTTTTTCTTAATGTAGGTTTTTGATCATTATAAACTTACATTGGAACTGCTTTTGTTGCACCTTATTAAGATTTGATGTGTTATATTTTCATTTGTCTCAAGGTATTTATTTGTTTGATCCACTGATAGTTCACTAGAATGTTTAATTTCCATACATATATCATTTTCCTATTTTTGTTTTTATACTATGAGAAAAGATACTTGACATGATTTAAAACTTCCTAAATTTACTAATACTTGTTTAATAGCCTAACAAATGGTCTATCCTGGAGAATGTTGCCTGTGCACTTGTGAATGTCTATTCTGCTGCTTTTGGGTGGCAAATTCTGTAAATGTCTGTTCATTTGGTCTAATGTTTTCTTTCTTGATTTTCTGTCTGGATGATCTATAAATGAAAATGAGATATATCCTATTATTGCTATTTCTATCTTTAAGTGTTAACATTTGCTTTATATATTTAGTTGTTCCTACTTTGAATGCATAATTGTTGGGTTGGTCCCTTTATAATGAGCTTGTCACTTATTACAATCCTTGTTTTAAAGTATATTTTATCTAATAAGCAGTTCTATCAGCTTTTGGTTCTCACTTGTAATTTCTTCTTCACTTCAAGCTAATAATGTGTGTATTGAATCTGTAGTGTTTCCAGTTGGCAAGCATATCATTGGGTCTTGTATTTTTTTAACCCATCCAGCTAGTCTATGTATTTTGACTGGAGAATTCAACTCATATATATTTAATTATTGATGGGCAAGGCCTTACTAATATCATCTCTTAATTGTTCGCTGGCTGTTTTATAGTTCCCTTGTTCTTCCTCTCTGTCTTGTGAGTTGATAGAGATTCATTTTTAAATCTAACTTGTGCACATCTATTATAGGTTTTGCTGTGCAATTCCCATGAGTCTTACATAGAACATCTTTATATCGATCAGTCTATTAGACACTAACAATTTAATCCTACCCTCCTACAAAAAGTACCCTTTTACTCCTTTTGTTTACTTGATGTCCAAATTAAAATTTTTACCTTTAGTATGAACAATTAAGAGTTTTACTACCTTTGTCTTTCAACCTATATACTAGATTTATAAATGGAATCACCAGCATCACATTAGAGTACTGTGATTTTAAGTATATAATTTGGCCAGTGAGATTTCTATTTTCACATGTTTTGTATTTACTAATTAATGCCTTTTCATTTCAGTTTGAATAAGTCCCTTTAATATTCCTTGTAAGGCTTGTCTAATGGTGATGAATTCATTCACCTTTTGCTTCTCTGGAAGACTCTCACTTTCAATTCTGAAGGACAGTTGCTGGGTGTTCCTGGTTGGCAGTCTTAAGTTTCCTCCTTGCTGTGACATTGCAGCAGGGGATGGGGTTTATGATGAGATTGTGCCATAGCTTCTCTGGCCCACTCCCAGTGTGTGTGTGTGTGTGTGTGTTTTCCTCATTCACCTGATGTGTAGGACTCACTTGGCTAGTGTCTGGATTTCTTTCAAAGGGAATTGTTTTGTACATAACTACATTCAGTGTATCCTTGGAAGGTGACAGGGGCCTCCTATTACCTTCTGTTGGAACTATATATACACACATATATATACACACATATATATGTATATATATACATATATATACATACATATATATATGTTCACCTCTCAAAATGTTTGGAATAGCAGTTAATGAAGAGTTCTCTATCAGTAATTAACATGGAAAACATTTTCACAGGCATTAGCACAGATCCTTTTGAATAGGTCTTTTGAATCTGTATCTTGTTGAACAGGACAGCAGGTGCTAAGGACCAGATAATGCAATGAACTGATCAAAATACCATATCAGCTAGTCTGGCCACCGTAATTTGGGTTAATCACTTTTCACAAAATGGATCCAATTCTTTTCTAACAAGGGGACTGGATGACAGGACATGAATCTAAGTGCAAATCTACTGTTAAATATAAAAGAGACTCAAATTGTGAATTACTGACATTTTTATATATACTCAATAATACCTTTCTATTTAGCTTGGTGGCTGACCTGTCATTATTCTTACTGAAAACGAGCTATTCACCAGTGGAATTTGGGTGTATTTAGAAGTTTCAGCATCTACTACAAAGATCACTTCCTTTTATCTTCAGAATCAGTTATAGGAATCACTATAGAAAATTTAAAATGCATTTTGTTAATTTATACTATTTAACAGTTATGGTGGACTGAATAGGTGTAATTTAAGACATTTATGTGAGTTTGGTAGACTTATGGACTAATTATACAAAAATTCTGTTAAAATGACTTAAAAATATTACCTCATTAAAGACTTATATAAATGTAAATGTGTCCCATGGGAAACAACACAGCAATTCTGATCACTGTACCTAAGAAAATTCCTGCTTTGAATAGTCAGAAAATGAAGCACAAAAATTTAAAGAAAACTTTTACAATCTAAAAATAATTTCATTTTTATCTTAATCATATACTTTAAAAACGATACAAAAGATCTTTAAAAAATTTGGATAACTGGAATAAGTAAGCACATTAATGTCAAAAGCACACACTCCAAGTTCTATATAGCCACATATTTAAATGTATCTAATTTCCAAATACAGATGCCTGACAGAATACTCTTACTCCCTGGTCTACCAGAAATGGTGCTGTGATACCCAAGGCCAGTTACACACAATCATGGTGTTTGGGAAAAAAAGGACATGTTTTACCAGGCACTCTTCAGAGTGGCAGTTAAAAGCTTTAATTCTGCCAGCTGTTTTCGAAATACTTACTGACACCGAGATGACTGTAGACAATAGCCTCTTGTATACTGTAGGTTATATATTATTTCACAGGACTCCCAGCAACCCTGGCTTTAGAGCCAATTCTACAGGCACATACTTAGACCAAGTTATAGGACACATATTGTTTACTAATTTTTTTTTTTATTGCCTAAAATGTTTCTCAGTAAGTCTGGAATTAATTTATGGGTAGTAGTTTAGGTACCCTTAAACCTGCTTATGGGTTCAGTGTCCGATCCATGACTTACAGACAGACATGCAGGAGACCGGGACCATCCCTTGGATTCCGTCTACATATGCTTCCAGCATCACTGTCCAGCACAGTGGTATACAAATCACTGGTACATGAATTCAATAAATATTTACCAAGACTTCTTTAGGTCTTTGATTTTGGGATTCTTGTAGAAGCAAGCCAATTTTGAAAGATTTCTAGGCAGTGAAAATTTAATAAGTGAAAGGCACTTGCCATTACTGATTATAATTCAAAAAGGCTGAACTAAGGTTAGAAGTAGGGCAGGTGTTCTGTAACTGCCCACACAGGAGACATGGAATCCAAGGTTAGGACTTCAAGGACACAACTGAGGCAAAATAGGAGAGAATACGAGTCGTAGGGTTAGATATGAAAATAAAACATTTTTGTAGAAATTACAGTGATAAAATTATGAGGAAATATTAGGGAAGGAGAGAGAGTGACATTAAAAACATAAAACTCTTCCAATACAATAAAGCAGAATCCTAGGAAGTTTTTCTGAAAACTGTTGTTTAATTCACTGACCTCTTTTCATTGCAATTTTTACCATTCCATAAATTCTGAATTGTAACTAAATAACCGCACATTACTGACAATGTTTTGTGAAAATGCAAGCAAAATCTTTTTCGATTCTTTTAGTCTGAACAACCAAGAAATTAAAAGATCCCATCCTTAGATTTATATACTTGATTTTCTTAAAAAAATAAGTTCATTTTGACAATATTAATCTGGAAACAGGAGCCTCCAGCAGGAAACAACTGGAATATCCACAGTGCCATTATGAGCCATAGTGAAACAAACCTGCAGTTACTCTTTGTATTTGAGTAACAAATCAGACAAAAGCGTAAAACCACAACTGTGAGGAAGGCAAACAGAGGATCTACATCAAAAACAAAGTCCAAAAGGCAAAACCATAAATATTAGAACGATGCTTCAAAAGTCAATTACAAAACAGGGCAAACATTTATGAAAGCAATTCAGAAAATAAACGCACACAGATCTTTAAAATATAGAACTCTAAATACTCGCTATATTTGGGATACTCTACAGTGCCCAGTTAATAGCTATAAATATTGTTTTCTTCAGGTTACTTCTAGATGCTGTAGAAATCTATTTATTTACTGTTACAAAAATTTTTCTCAACTGTGAAAAATTAAAATCGGTTCTTTAATCTTTAGAAAGGAAAGAAAAAAGAAGAAAATCTCTTCACTATAATCCAGCATGAAAATAGGTTATCTGCTTGCCACATCGTATGTTTTTGGTTTTTTTTTTTAAATGAAACTATGGTCAGAATCCATTTCACACAATTTTTAAAACAGGTAACTAAATACCAAGTTATTTTTCAGTCCAGCCACAAAACTTGAAGGAATAGATCCTAGACATATATGTACATAACAGAGCAGGCTCCTGTTTGAGCCAGCCAGTCTCAGTATCATTTCCAGGAGTCTGCAATCTGGGTTGGCCTGTTTGTGTATGGCCATGAGCAAAGAATAGTTTTTATACTTTTTAAAGCATTGTAAACAAAGCAAAAACAAAGGAATATGTGACAACTGTACATGGTCTACAAAGCTTAAAATATTTACGATCTGGCTTTGTACAGAAAAAGCGTGCAGACCCTTCTTTTATACGAATGTTGTACAGAATTCAGACAGTGCAATTACAATTCCAAGATAATGTTCATTTATTCCAACCAGAATGTAGTAACAGCCTAAAAAGAGGTCTTCTGATGTCATTTGTTAGACTCTTTTTTCTTCATCTTCACCATCATTAAAGTTCATCCTACAATAATGTAAAAGTGATTGGGGAAAAGCAGCATGAATTTACATTAAAATGTTGGTTAGTTTACAGTACTTTACCTTTTAAAAAATAATTATTTAATGGATTACCATATGAAATATACTTTGCCTAAGTGTAACAATGGGAACAAAAAGGGATATCACTTACTTATAACTTACCTGCTTGTGCAGATACTACCAATTACAGTTTTATAGTCATAGTTAACTTTTTAACTTAATTTCAATTTTAATATTTAACTTCAATTCTGATATTCTGGCTTATGACTAATAACATTTTCTATTTCAAATGTTTAACTTAAGATAAAAGTCATACTTTAAAACTTCTTGAGGAAGCTAAAATAAATCAAAACACCAGAAAAACATTTTTTCCCCTAAACCCAAGGCAATAAAGATTTGTAACCATCTCTTTCCTATCTTTTAGATTTGGATAAAATGTAACTCTTGGTACAGATGTAAGGCTTTCTATACTGGAGTGTGTGCAGTTCTAACAGGGTTCTATAAAGCCAGACACTTCTAGCCCTGTTCTTTTGTCCTTCTTTCGCCTTCTAGGGAAAGAATCCAAGAAACTTCCTATGTGATTTTATTAAGTTCCACTCAGAAAGCACTCCAGCATTAATGGATTCTTTGGTCTGTTTGTGAGTATGTCCTGGAAGGACAATGATTTAAAAAAAGAAAAAATGAACAGGTCTTCCAAAGAATAGCAAAGAGGTTGCACTGCTTCTTGACAGATAAAATTCTAGGAGGGGCCAAAATGAATATGGTTTCTGATACAACCTGACTATACCAAAAGAAATCTGCAATGCAAAGTATGTTATGAGGCTTCAGTATATTTATTCCTAACAAGTCAATGCTTCATTTACATTTTGTAAACAAAATTTAAATAATTTATAGTTGACGATGTGTTAAATGGTTGTATTTATCAATGTATAGAAGCTACATTCAGACTGTCCTATTTTCAAATTGAGAAACTTCAACTTTATGATTTTTTGAGGCTTCCATTGTACCTGTTTATTGATACATATAATGTACAGTATAAAGTATGCTGAAGGCAGCTCTAGATTTAGTCCTTACCTTATCTCTCTTCCCATGATTTTGGAGATTTTTCAATTTTTCATATATTAAGGTAGCAATCTCTTTTGCATCTCTGGCATCTATTTGGTCTCCCCAAATGTTTCTCTAAAATAAAAAACACTTTTCTTATAATCTTTTATGTATCTAATCAAAACATGACATTTCCACCTAAGAGACTTGATTAAATATTCCTTAAAATTCTAAATGTTTGAAACTCAAATTTCTTCAAGAAAATAATGCTGCAAAAGCAGTTATCTCATAATTTACTCAAATATGATACTCTTATGAGAACATGTAAAATAATTCTTTGGAAAAAGTGCATTGCCAACTCTAATTGCCTCAAAACAACTAAATATAAAGAAAAGACATCCCCCAGGGGACTCAAATCATTGTAATCTTATACAGTCATTGGCACAGTTAAAATCTTGACCAACTACAACACTGGGAAGTAACGTGTATCTCCTGGTTCTCATATGCCAACAGTAGGAAGGTGGCTGAAAAGCAGCAAAGCGGGCAGGTCAATATACCAAGCTTTATTTTGGATCTGGAGTCATTTGTTTCCTTCCTCTACACTATCTGTTAGGATCTTGTTTTTGTGTGTAACTGTCCACCTGGTTTGTACTGCTGTTAACTGCAATCATTATTCTGCTTTGGTTTCTAGTCTGGTCTTCTGGATGCCATCTGTCTCTTGGTTTGCACTGGGATATTTTAGGGTCTAATGTCCTCGGGGTTCCCTCTAGACACATGGTAACATCTTTTCAAAGAGCTCCGTCTGTATAAGGCCTGATTAATTCTGAGCCTGCTCATTATATTTATACTTTGATAATAACCTCATTCTACCTGAGGATGAGCCCTATGTATGTTACCCATTTCTCAGCTTTTCTGAATGAGAAAGTAGAGCTAGTCATTCCAAAGGGATGAAGTGGCTTCTACCAGGTCCTGGTAGAAGCTCTGTTACTCTCACTGAGTTGTTTACCCTAGGCTGTTCTTAGATTAGCCTCTTGGACAAATCAAAGTCCTTCACTGAAACACCTAGTTGACAATTCTGGAGTTATAAACTTCATCATCTACTTTCTTTAACCCTATTTCAAAATATAATTTTCAATAAACAGCTTGAGATCTTAAGCTGATATTCCTTCTCAAGAAGTATAAAAATATTTATTTGCAATGTTTTACCATGAATACATGGTAAATCCGTATTTATTTAATTACAGTTCTATTGTCAAAAATGTCATTCTTTTACTCAAAAAAGTCATGAGTACTTTCAGTTAGCCACTAGAGTGGCTGAAAGATATATGCATTTATATAAATGATAGTGGAGGTTATCATCTGAATTTTAAGATCCACTGGTAGATGTTTAGTTTTCTTTTTGGGGGGAAAAAATCATATTGTCAGTAGCTCAAAGAAGGGAGTTGTGATCAAACCATGGACTGTGACTTTTATTTGCAGTCTAAACCACTAATAAATATTCCTTAAGACAAGTAGTCTACTTTAAAAACATGATAGTATTCTTTTAATTTTTTCCTTTCCTGGAAAAAAAGAATTATAAAGGTAATATGTTAATTGTATTAAAGTAGGAAATACAGAACTTCACAGAATATAGGTTTCTTGAATTCTCTACTCAAAAAACTAATCTAGTATTCTATGTCTCTTTAGTACTTGCTGTAATTCATCAGTATAAAAATTTTAAGGCAGTGGATCATATCAACTCTGAGACAGAAAAACTTAAAGTCATTTGAGGTATATATAAAAAGAAGCTTCAGTAATATGCAATTAAATAAAAAAAGCCAAAGGGAGAAGAAACTAATGAAAACCTTCACACTAATAACAAACCTTTTCAACTTGATCTGCTACAAGAAAGGCACATACGGGAACGTCCTGTACATACCTTTGTTTTTTCATAGGGATAAAATTTAACAGTCGGATAGGCTCTGATCCCAGCTTTCTGGCAGGTTTGAGCATAAGCCTGACAGTCTACTTTTCCAGCTTTCACTTTTCCTTTAATCATCTGAAAAAAGAGAAATGGGGTTTGCCATTCAGCGTGGCATAAACTATTTTGGCAACCACAGGCAACATGATACTAAAATTTTCACATATTTATAATACTAATGACTTATTTCAAAAACTTAAGTTTTAATTCTTTCCATACTAATAAGAGTGCTTCCAAATTTTTAGTTGCTCTTGTCAAAAAAAGCTCCTTCTTGGTCCCAATATCTTGTCCATCATGGCACAAACACCTGATTCTGTCCTCACCCGCCTTCTTCTGTTCTCTGGTCTCACGTGCTGAGGTAGCAGAAGGAAGGATGACGACACCTACGTTCTCCAATTTCTATAAGGTGTTTTACATGCTCTTCAGGGTATGTGCATGTGGTCAAAACAGGATTCCTTTCTTAATTGTACTGGTTCCTCTAGCTACCTCCTTGCTTCAAACCCTCCCCCCCCTTTTTTTAAGCAGGTTAGTCTTTCATTACTTTTCCTCCCTCATCATCTCCTTATTTATCAACAGATTTTAGTCTAGCTTTTGTTCTTCCACTCCTTTCACTGAAACTGCTTTAAGTTCTGCAGTGACTATCTGACCAAACTGAATGGATACTTTCCACTTTTAATGGGTACCTGACATTGCTAAATAGGTCTTTCTTTTTTCTTACTTGGTATTTATCACTATTCTCTCTTGGCTTTCTTAGTCCTCAGGCTGTTCTACCTCATTTCTAGCATGGGGACCTCTTTGTACACATGTGTATAAAATTATAATATTTAATCACAGTTGTATCTATGGTAAATAATATTTTCACTGTGAGCAATCTCCCAGGAAGGTTTTATATATAAATGTGCTGATATGTGCTGCTGACCCCTAACCTCCCCTGATTTCACACTCACCTATGTACTGACCTGCTTCTGCTAAATAAGCATCTTGCACACAAGATTTCTAACATGGATCCTCTCCCCTTAACCTACTCTTCCTTCTATCCTACTATTCACTCATTCAAGCCAGAAACTAGGGCCATCCTAGACTTCTTTCTCTCTCACATTTATCACAATCAACTGAACATTAAGTCCTATTCTTGTATCTCTTTGATATTTGTCCCACTCTTTCTATCATTATTGCCTTCATCCCAGTTCAGATAATAATCTCTCACTTCAGGACAATTAAAATACTTTTGCTGCCTCTAGTTTTGTGGTCAATGCTGGCTGACTTAAGAGGGGGTGTGGCAGCAGCAAAGCTGCACAGAGAAACACATTTATACTAAGGGTCAGAGAAATCTAAATATGCTGGTTCCAGTTATTTCCAAAATGTTTATTTTATATATTAGCTGACTTGTATCTTCAATTACTTATAAGGGAACACCATATTGTTTCTAGTGCTCTCACTATAGTTCTCTGGCCTTGCTGGCCTGTGTACTCTTCCACCCAATGTACTCTTTCTAAAACGTAAAACGGATTCTACCATGTCCGACAGTTCTCCCCTAGTGCTTATAAAGAACTTATTCTGAACAATATGAAATCACAAAGAAAGAGGACCAAACCTCCTCCCCCATTACTTAGTGAGCCTCAGTTTTTGCCATGCCCCTTCTGTCTTTACACTCTGGTAATACTGGACCAACAGTGAAGATGACTGAACACGCACCATTCTCTAGCATCCCTGCATCTTTGCAAATACTGTCCTCTCTGCTTGGAGTACTCTCTAGCCAACCCTTTCAAGTGCCAACCTCGTGGTCATCTTGTAATTCTCATCTCCAACCCTAAGTTTTCGGGGGAGCCTTTTGTCTTTTCCTGGCAAGACTCTTTCTTCCTCCCATGTCCTTGCTTCCCTCTTACTTTGTATTATATACACTTATTAGCATGTTATCTTCCCACTAGAATAAAACCGCAGACATGTGACTTTTGTCTTTCAATTTCTGTAGCCCCAGTATTTACCATAATGCTTCTCACCTAGTACTTAGGATTTGTTGAATGATCTTTTTCGTATTTAATAACTTTCTGATATATCCAAGATATAGCTGTGTTACATAATATATAACTCAGCTAAGTTTTTCAGTAGACAAAAGAATGAAAACATTTTGTTAGAATTACTGGAGAAAAAGGAAGCAGAAGAGGAAAAGAAGATCAAGTGAGTGGAAAAAATGAAGAACTTCTTTGAAGGATGATCCTATAACTAATAATCTTTTATGACATCTAGGAGCTTTGAAGTCCCTTTGCTAAAAACTCCCCATGGCTTGGGATTGTCAGCTTTTGCATTAGACTGGTGAAACTGGAGCTTCCTCATACTAAGTGAGTGTTTTGTAGCCCAGGGCAAAGCTCCCTGAAGCAAGAAAGCTAACAATCAGGATTAGGTCATTAATAGGATGATGGAGACAGAAACAAGGAAAAATCAGACTGTATTCAGTTTATGCATCCAATTAAATTTTATAAGCATTTACTGAGTTAGACAAGACTTGTACCTTGCCCTCAAGAAGCTCCGGTCTTATGGAAGAGATAGATATCTAAATATTTATCCACTGTGTAAATACACCAAATGGAGTACAAGACAACAAAGTGACAATGACTGAGAAGGACAGAACACAGAAGTGCCAATGAAGCTGGGTTTTGTAGGCTAAGGAGAAAAAAAAAACACCAGATGATGAATAAGGAAAAGACATTTTAGAGAAAGAGGATAGTATGTATTTGTTCAGCAAACCTGGAGTATTTTGCTGTGTCTGAACTGTAAGGCGTGGAGTGGGGACAGAGATAAAGCTGAAGAGGTAGGAAGGGTCCTACCTACAATCAAGGGTACAAGTCAAGAAACAGTTAATAGGAAGCCAGAGAAGTCAGTATTTTAGAAAGATTCGCAGGGCAGGACTGAAAAAGGCAGACTGGCAATGTAACACTAGTTAAAATGCACACATGAGAAATCTAGAAGAGATGAGGGCTTGAAGAGAGAGGCTAGCAGTGGACATGGAGAGGAGATGACAGATTTGAAAGGGTCTTAAGAGAACTGACAGGATCTAGTGATGATGGCTTGATGGGCAGCAGAGTAATGGTGGTGAAGGAAATAGGGAACAAGCAGAAGTGAGTTGTCTCGAATGGTTAGGTAAAGGATGTCATCTGTCAAAATAGAGATGTTAACTGAAAGTATTAATAAAGAAGGAAGAAATCTACTGCAAAGATTATACTCATAGAAATGAAACAGGAGCTTTAAAAACGTCACAGGAAGCTTCTAAGAAAAAAACAATCATATTTAAAATATAATTTTATCTAATTCTTATTTTATCTAATTAAAACATGCATGTAACTACAACTTACTTAAATAGACAGACAAAACTTACCCTCGCCAAGAGCTCAAACTCTGGAGCAAAATTTTGGCAAGGTCCACACCAAGGAGCATAGAAATCAACCACCCAGTGATTTTTCCCTTGTATAACTTTTTCATTGAATGTCTGAGGCGTTAGATCTATAGATGCTTGAGGTAAAAATCTGTGGCAAGGGATCAAAATTACTTTTTGTTATATGAAACCAAGGAAAACATGTAAAATATAATATAGTAAAAGTTTCTAAGTGAAAAGTGACTTCACAGAATGACAATAAAGCACAACTTTGGTAAATTATAATTCTTTAAGTAGTTTAACATGTGAGAGCCTTAAAAAACTTACAGTAAATTTAACTACAGACATAAGACGAAGGTAAATAGCACTGAATCTATTTTATGCAATGATGCATATTTTGATTACTCACCCTAGACCCCAAATTCTCAGGGAATAAGCATCTCTATTCCAACCACTGTAACTACTGAAAGAAGAGAAAATGTGAAAGCTTTAAACACTATTTTCTATTATTGGATATGTTCAGTAAACAGTCTCATTGAAGCCATTTTACTACTTAGCATCTCTCTTCTCAGTTAAATCTACCTATAAATGCTGTTTATATGGTTCCCAAATCCATTTTTTTCCTAGTCTTGATGTCTTTTTGTGCTCCAGATAGCCCTAAATGTTTAGCTGCCTGCTAGACATCTCCTATAGAAGCATGGGAACGGTGAAACTCAAAATGTCTAAGATTTCAGTTTCTGAACCTTTACTCTGGTTATTATGTCTGTCAAATTCCTACACACTTTTTTAAGCCCCATGTCAAAAGCCACCTCATAAATGCATCCTTTCATGATTTCCTCTCATAGCTGTGATCCTTTCCTTCTTTTGAAATTCATGGTCCATTTTTACTTTTTAAAGAATTTTCCTTATATTCTGCCTTGCACTGGAGTTTTCTACCTCAAATACCACGTGGTGTTGTAGAAACTATGGGCACTGACATAGACCTGGGCTGAAACCCCAATTACAAATCTTAGCAGCTCTGTGACTTGAGTTCACGTATCTGTAATAGTAGGAAGGGTAGTAATTCTTATTCCTCAAGGTATATGTGAGGACCAGTGGAAAAAATGTGAGCAAAGGATCAAATACAGCACCTGAAAGCAAACACTGACTTAATATATGTTAGTACTTCCTCTCTTTATCTTCTTCTATACTCGAGTGCCAGCTTCATTAACACTGGGATTGTTCAATTCTTTTTTCATCTTCTGAGTTTCTCCCTAGCATACTATCTTAAAACATGGTGGACTCCCCAAAAATATTTGTTATTTTATCTCTACACCCAACATGGGGCTTGAATTCATGATCCCAAGATCAAGAGTGGCATGCTCTTCTGGCTGAACCAGCCAGGAGCCCCTAATGGTTCTAATAAATGTCTTTAAAATTTTAGGCAACACTTACTGATACTGAAAAGCTTTACTGGATTTTTGGGGAAACAATCTTATCTCAGGGTATCTCCGAACATTTTCTTGGGCACAAAAAGAATGATACTGTTGGCAGTCTATACTGCCCACATTGATCAGTCCAGTTAATGTCTATAAAAGAGAAAAAGAGGAGATATATAGATGAACGTGATAATTAAATTACCTCCATAACTATGTTTACAATAGAAAAATCATTTTGAGAGGATTATTATTTACCAGTGATTTTCACCAGATAAAGATGGGTAAGGGTTTAAAACCTAACAGAACACTTACAGTAATGAACTGAAAATGTAATGTAGTTAAGACTTTACAATTACTGCAGATTAAATAATAGATTTCATGTACCTTGTGGGGGTCGGGGGGAGGGAATGAAGTATTTCTAAAATTTAGTGCTAGAAACCAGGAACTAATGAAGGTCTCTGCAATGGTATTTCAAAGAGTTATTTTTCAAACAGAAACCTGCATTGCAGCACATTGACTCATGCCTGAATTAAAATTTAAAATAAAATTTAAAAATTTTATTGAAAAGAGCACAAAATTGTATTATCTTAAATGTTAAGATACTAGAAATCACTTTTAACTCTTCTGTTCATTTTTTTTCTGAAAAATATATAAGTTGATTTCTTTTTCCATTCTCATATTTAAATAATTTTTCCCAATCTTTCATGATTAATAGCACTATGTCTATTTAAAATTCCAAATGTTTTACTGATCAAAGCTATTTTTTAAGTCTCACAATATTGTGAAGAAACTGTATTGTTAAGCTCGAACAGTTTTAACAGAAAATAAGAGGATCTTTGGGTTGACTTTGGCAGAAATTTGGTCAGATACATACCAAACAAGTGACACAGGAAAAATAAGGTTAGATTACTCTATACCATTCACCTACCAGACAGAAACAGAACTGAAATCTAAGTGGTGTAATTAAAGCTACTGGGAGTGATAATCTAGAGGTGAGTTCATCTCAGTTTTAAAACAATTCTGTTAAAAACACATTAATGCTAACGGTTTAGATTTAAAATAAACTACTGTATTATACCCGGGCCATTCTTTTCCATTCTGGCATTAGCACTTGACATGGATGACACCATGGAGAGTAGAAATCAACCATCCAGACTTCATCATGTTTTCTTTGTTTAACTAGTTCAGTGAAAGTGGTGGGTGTCAGGGAGATCACTGAAGGATTCATAAGATCCTAAAGAGAACACAACTTTGATTATAACAGATATAAAAGGTATCGATATATTCTGGGCAAACTGTTATCACTTAGTAAAGCTCCTGGTTTGCTTTTTGTTTTTAATTTGAGAGAGAGACAGAATCCCGAGCAGCCTCTATGCTCAGCATGAAGAAAGACACAGGGCTCAATCCCACAAGCCTGGGATCATGACCTGAGCTGAGATCAAGAGTTGGATGCTCAACCAACAGAGCCACACAGAAGCCCCTTAATTCCTGTTTCTGAAGAATCAAAATATACTTATATTTAAAAGACAATCTAAAGTGAATTATTTTAAAAAGGACAAATGATTCCTAATTAAGTTTGGACTTTGCCCATCAATCTTCTGAAATCAAGATATATTTTCTTCTTACTACTATATATCATTAAAATCATCTTCGGTAGGGAAAAGAGGCAACTGTATTTAAGGTGATAGGAGATGGGACAAAAAGCTCTAAGAGGTGCCCAGATGTCTTCACAGGCCATATAGTTCTATTCTAGAACCAACGACCGGTTTGGAAATAATCCTTTAATTATTAGTGGAAAGCCTACTATTCTATTTTCCTGACAGTCTGACTGGAGATACTGCACAAGCTCCTTAACAACTCACTTGCTCCAAATGCTGTTTTAACAAAGCTTCAGTCTAGATGGGGTAATAGTAACAAAAGCGTTAGCTTCACTGGGGAAATAATTATAACTAATACAACACAAAACCAAAAGCTATTTAAAAATAATTTAGGGGTGCATAGGTGGCTCAGCTGGTTAAGAATCCAACTCTTGATCTTGGCTCGGGTCATGGTCTCAATGTTCATGATATTGAGCCCTGGGTCAGGCTCTGCGGTGACAGCACAGAGCCTTCTTAGGATTCTTTCTTTTCCTCTCTGCTCCTCGCCCACTTGCTCGCTGTTTCAAAATAAAATAATTTAAATTACCTCTATACTTGACAATATTATAAATTAATTTAAAATACCTGTATGAATTCCAAGATCTGTTCAGCAGAGTGATGTCCTTCATATTCATGAACATTGGACTGGTTGAATACCACTGTTGTTGGATAAGCCTGAATGTTATACTGTTAGGAATGAGAATACATATGAAAGATTTTATGCATTTTACCTATTGGTTTCAAATTTATAAACAGCTTGCTTTTAAATAACAGTAACATTTAAAAAGTTCATTAATAAATTGCTAGGTTATTGAAAAAATTTTAACCTGGCTAAATCTGGCAAAGCAAATAGATTTACAGTTGCACTGATAAACTACCCTTTTTTTTTTTTTGAATTGCTACTCCATTAGCCATAGAATCCATGGGCAATGAAACACTGAAAAATGAGTACGGGACCTTTTGACTCTCCTGAACTAAGATGGATAAGGCTGTAAAGAGCAGGCTAATCACTGGTTGAGTCTTTTTGAAACCATATTTCATTTGTCTAGAAGAAAATAAAGGAAACAAAGGAGCAAGGATAATAATGTGTATCCAACCATATTTTAAGTTAAGGAATTATGACTTACTTCCTAAGAATATGGTCACCTTTTATTCTTCATTCAAGATAGTTTTTATGGTACAAAATACTCTGTAATTTCCTCCTCAAAATTAACATAAATACTGGTCCAGGAAGCATTTCTTTGAAGTTTTAATTTTAATTTTTCTAAAAGTTAATAAGGATATCTCTGAATTTACTGTACTAAACTTTGCACCCTTAAAGTTGACAAGCACTCAAGAGTAAACTGGAATCTTTGACTAGAATTCAAAAATAATTTTAGGAAAAACAATGGAAATATTTATCAAAATTTTGTAAAATGAGTGTAAATTCAAATAAGTCATTAGATATAACTGTTGTTTTGTTAATCTACTTAATGATTAACATGTGTTGGGAATCTTTTCAGCACTTAAATATGTAGTTTCCAGTCTATTCACAACAACTCTATTCAGAGGCTAAAATACTAAGTCAACTTTACAGATGAGAAAACTGAAGTGTCAAGAGGGTACGTGACTTGGTTAAGGTCCACCAATTAGTGAGTAATGACTCCTGGCCTCTATTGCAGGTGAATTTGACACCACAGTTTTAAATCCTCACATTTTACTCAATTATCTAAAGAATAGTTAATAGTTTAGATTAAAAAGAAAAGCTAGAAGAATTCAAATTAAGATAATTTGTTTGCTTAGCATCTTTTCAAAGTCACATATAAGACATTCAAAACCAAAGTCCTTATTTTTTAAACATAGTTCAGTTAAATTTCAAACAGAATGAAGAGAGAAATCATCTAACAAATACCCACACATCTCTTCCCTATGTTTAAGGAAGATTAACTTCTTTATCACAGTCAGATTGCTAGAAGTTCTTTTTCTTTTTTCTTGATCCAATTTCCTTTCCTTCCTGAAAGTAGGAGCAATCAATGCCCTCAATAAGTATATATCCATCCATCCCACTTAGGTTTTCATACTTGGCAACATGCTCATGTATCCCTGGGCAGTATAGTAAAATGTTTGCCCATTTAAAATTTTTCTGTAATTCTATCATACTTTGTAAGCTATTTTGCAACTTGCGCAGTGTAGTTTTGAGACTTACCCATGCTGGTGAAGATAGACCTAGTCTTAAATGCTCTATGATATTCCATTGTGTGACTGGATAATTTATCAACATACTTACAATTGTCAGATTTCTAAATTTTTGTTAATTTGAAGGATTGTTGTAATTTGTACTTTTCTGATATCTAGTGAAATGCAACATTTTTTATGTTGGAATTCTTTTTAAATATTCTGGCACTAATGCTTTGTCAGTTACATGTGCTACAAAATAGTCTGTTGTCTTAACTCAGAGTGTCTTTTTCTTTAGCAAAAGTTTTTAACATTTAATATAGTCAAAATCATTCACATTTTTAGCTTGTGTGTGTGGACTGAGAAATTACTCTTCACACAGATGTCATAAAGATTTGACCCTACATTCACTTCTACCATGTTTTTAAAACCTATTGTTTTCTTTTCTCTTCCTTTTCCCTCTTCTGTTTATTAAAAAGTTTGCTTTTATAAAATATTTAAAATATACACAAAAGCAGAGAGCAATAAATTCTCAAGTACTCTTGTAGCTACAACAATCATCTGCTCATGGCCACACTTATTCCATCTAGTCTCCCTTCCAACTCTACCCCTACACCAACATTATTTTAAAGCAAATTCCAGATTTATCATTTCATCCATATATCATATTTAAAATATATGGACTTTCCCCTAAATCCAACTACACTATCATTTTCACACCTAAAAATTAGCAATTCCTGATAATTATCAGATACCCTGTCAATGTTCAAATTTCCCCAATTATTGCTTGCTCCTCTTTTTTGCAGTTGGTCTGAATGGCATCCAAACAAGAAGAACTAATTTCTTCTGCTTTTCAATGTATCTGTCCAATAAATTAGGTGTTTGCCCTGTAAAATCCTCCACATGCTGGGACTTGCAGATCTCATGCCCATGGTGTCACTTAACATGTTCCTCTGTCATTAGAATTCCTTCACACTGATGTCACAGCTCAATTTGATTTAGGTTTCATATACTTGTTCTAAGTATGTTTTATAGGTGGTATTATACATACTTTCATCATGAGATATATAATTTCTACTTATTCTTGGAATGAAGAATGAGTATTAGTTAACCTAAGAACATATTTTTATGTATACAAAAGTTTCAAAAAGCTTGTTCATTTTTAAAATTTCTAGCTACTAATTACACTTAGGAGACAATTATGAGGAAAACCTAGACAAAACTATAGACTGCCAAATAGTGATAGTAAATAAAAAATTATAAAGATTTTAAATAATGAGAGATCATGTATTTTATCAAATGTTTTCCTGTTTGATAAACAAGACCATGCCTACTTTCAATTACTTATGTTGTCTATTCATGTTTTAATCCAATCATAATTTTATATCATTTTGTTGAAATTGTTCAAATAATGTTACTATTCTAAATACAGATATACATTTGAAAGAGAAAACTATGTTACAACAATGGTGATTAGAATAACTACTTCATATTTAGCCTTACCATGTTACAGAGTCCCTCGTGAACCGTACAGTCTAGTGTACCAAACTTAAGCTGACCATAAAGATGCTTGGATGCTTTGCGTAACTCTGGCAGTAAAGCTCGACATGGTGGACACCACTGTGAAAGAAAAAAATAATCATAAGCACTGAACTAAATGAAACAAAAAGCCACATTTCTGCAACAAGCAATATATGCTAGATAAACCATACTTAGTGGCAAACTGTGTGTGTGTGTGTGTGTGTATGTATTTAATTCTTAGAGGGGTAAGTACATCCCTGCTCTCGTAGAAGCAATATGTGATAGTGGCCAAAATTGAGTAACACAATTCTAGTGCCCCACATTACCTAGCAAATGTCTTTTTGCTGTGACAAGAGAAAACCTGAAGCATGGACATTTGACAGAAAAATAACTTACTGGTGCAAAAAAATCAACAAGCCACGGTTCCTTGTCATTGGCAGGAAAATTCTGAGGTCCAAGTGTGGTAACATGAGAATTAACACTTTCTTTGGCAAAGGCAAGTATATCATATAGAATCTTCTTTCCTTCGAAAGTAAGAAGAATTAAAATCCATGTTTTGCCTTTCTATCCATAGAAACAGTTCAAAGTTTTTAGACTTTAAATATTAAAAGATAAACTTATTGACTAAATTGATTTTGGTGAGGTTTCATCCTCAGAGGCAGAGTAATCAGTTCTTTGCAACATATGCTGTGTTCTTTATGCTTACCTGAACTATTACTGTTGCCTAACTACTAAATCTGTTTCTTCTAACTCAACTTCCCTTACAAATTCACTGTATTACCAACTGCCCAGTAAAAATATTTATGTGGATGTCATATAAACATTTAAAGAACATTAAGATTGAAGTTATTTTCCCCCAAACTTGCTCCTTTTCTCACCTTCCCTATCTCAGCATTGGTATAATAATCCACCAGGTGCCTAAGATTTCCCAGAGTGATACTTGTCTTCTTTCTTAGACCAAGATCAATTAGACTACTGCCTAAATTCAGTCTTGCCTATTACAATAACCAAACTGTGGTCTTTGTGGACTATCTTCCTTAACTAATCATTTTTCACACTGCTACCACAGTCACTTTACAAAACCATTTATCTGATTACACTGTTCCTTGCTTAAAAACCTTTGATGATTTACTGTTGCCTAAACAATATACTCCTTGGTTTGGCAAAAAAATATTTTATCCACTTTCCCTATTCACTCAGTAGGCAGTATTAAGTCAAATACCTATTATGTGTCATCCTGGTTTTAAATGTCACAGGGCATGCAAAAATAAAAAGATATAGGCCTTCTCAGAGTGGGGGAGGGGGAGAGAGAGAGAGGGAGACACAGAATCCAAAGCAGGCTCCAGGCTCTGAGCTGTCAGCAAGGAGCCTGAGGCAGGGCTCGAACCCATGAAACATATGATCATAACCTGAGTCCAAGTCAGAAGCTTAACTGATTGAGCACCCACGAGGCCCAAAAGTGAATTACTTTAAAAAGAAGAGTGAAGGGAATAAACAACTAAATATAATTCAAAATACCTTTCTCCAAAAGAAACGTATTTACTAATAAGTTATTTACAGTGAGTATGTTTATACAAAGCAAGTTACAAAGAACCACAAAAGACCCCAAAGAGCCAAAGCAATCTTAGAAGGAAGAACACAACTAAAAGTATCATGCTCCCTGATTTCAAGATATACTACAAAGCTGTAGTAAACAAAACAGTATTGGTACTGGCACAAAAACAGATTCTTAGTTCAATGAAACAGAATAGAGAGCTCAAAAATAAACCCATGCTTATGTGGTCAATCTCTGACAAAGGAGGCAAGAATATACAATGGGGAAAATATAGTCTCCTCAGTAAGTGGTGTTGGGAAAACTGGACAGCTACATACAAAAGAATAAAACTCAACCACTTTTGTATACCATACACAAAAATAAGCTCAAAATGGATCAAAGGCTTAAATGGGGAACCTGAAACCATGGAAGTACTAGAAGGAAACATAATCTACCATTACCTTAGCAATAATTTTTCCAGACCTGTCTTCTCAGGCAAGAAAAACAAAAGCAAAAATTAACTATTAGGATATGCCGAAATAAAAAGCTTTGCAGAGTGAAGGAATAATAAAAAAAACAAACAAAAACAGCCAACCTACTGAATGAGAGAAGGTATTTTCAAATAACATACCTAATAAAGGATTAATATCCAAAATATACAAAGAACTCCTACAACTCTATACCAAAAAAAAAAAAAAAAAAAAAAAATTCCAATTAAAACTGGGCAGAAGACCTGAAGAGACATTTTTCCAAAGAAGACACACAAAAGGCCAACAGACCAATGAAATGGTGCTCAACATCATTAATCGTCAGGGAAAAAGAAATTAAAACCACAATGAGATATCACCTTACACCTGTAAGAACAATGAATACCAAAAAGCAAGAAATAGCCAGAGTTGGCAAGGATGTGGAGAAAAAAGAACCCTCATGTAGGCACTATGGAAAAGAGTATAGAGGTTCCTCCAAAAATTAAAAATAAAAATGCCGTACAATCCAGTAATTCCACTACTGAGTATTTACCCAATGAAAGCAAAAACACTAATTTGAAAAGGTATCTGTACCCCATGCTTATTGCAGCATTATTTACAATAGCCAAGATATGAAAGCAATGCAAGTGTCCATCAATAGATGGATAGAGGATGTGTGTACGTACACAGACTACCTCTCTCTCACTCACTCACTCACACACACACACACACACACACACACACAGGAATATTATTACTCAGTGATGAAAAGAATGAGATCTTGCCATTTGTGACAACAGAGATGGACCTAGAATGAATGATGTTAAGTGAAATAATGATATTAAGTGAATGTCTGAGAAGACAAATACCATATGATTTCACTTATGTGGAATCTAAAAAACAAAGTAGAAACAGACATAGAGAATTGGTGCTTACCAGAAGGGAGATAATTGAGGGGTGGGCAAAATGGATGAAATGAAGTGGGAGCTACAGACTTCCAGCTCTGCAGTCAAATACTCTACCCCTGAGCTATACCCCCAGGCCTTACAGACTTCTAGCTCTGGAATGAGTTAGTCATGGAGTACAGCACAGGGAATATAGTCAATGGTATTATGAATACCATCATATGGGGACAGATGAGAACTACACTTGTGGTGAGCATAGCATAATGTACAGAATTGTGGAATCACTGTTGTACACCTGAAACTAATGTAACATTGTGTGTCAACTGCATTTCAGTTAGAAATAACTAAAGAAGTAGAAAGTACAAATAAAATTATTATTTGAAAATACATATACGTTTATCATTTTTTCCCCTTCTTACCATGATGAATTTCATATTCTTTGGTTCCTTGTCCTTTAAATACTGCTAGACATGGCTGAAACACATAGAGATTACTACAGATGTCTGGTGCGGAGGAGCAGTCAAACTTGCCAACCTAAAGGAGAAAATTTAATTTGATGAAAACAAAATCTTATGCATTCATTTTTTAAATATTCATAAAGAAATGCCATTGCTCTACCAAAAGTTTCTAAACAGAAGTTAACTGGCCGTGAAAATAAGAGATAAAAATAATTAATTTACATTGAACACTGAAACTAAATTTAGTGAAGGAGAAAAAAGCCTCCTAGAACATTCAAAAACTTGAGAGAAAATTTTCTAAAAAATATGAAGTTGCTTAAGAAATTCACTCTTCTAACCATTAGAGGATACTTATATAATCTTGGAGTGGGAGAGATAGAAAACTTTTTAAGGCCTCAAAAGCAGAAATAAGAAAAAGGTTGACAATTTCATACAGTGCGAAAGAAAACAGCATAAAGAATACTAATAGGCAAATGATAAACCATGAAAATATGTGTGCAGGATTTTGGAGGATCCACTAAGAAATAAAAGATAAATATCCTTTCAGAAGAAAGAAAATAGGCCAGAGACAGAAAATAGAGAATTATGATTTGTCAATAATCACAAAAAACTTTTTCAACCTCACTATAAAGCAAATAAATGAAAATGAATATTATTAATAGATCACTTTTGGCCCTATAAGAATGGTGATTACAAAAAGTGACACCACGATTGGCACAGGTGTGGAGAAATGGTTACTCACATGTTGCCAATAAGAATATAAAATGATACAAACATTCTGGGAGGACACTCGTAATGAGGACAATTTAAGAAAAAATCTTGGTTAAAAAAATTCCTCATATTGCATTTTGCAGTATATGTTTCTGATACAGAAATAATAGAAAGACATTAGTAAGATGGGTCTGTTAAACAATTATGGTATAACCTTATAATGAAACACTACCTAGTCTCTTAGAGATGAGGATATCTATATGATACAAATGTCTATATTCATCATATATATTTAATACAGATATACAGTTCATATATATATATATGAACTAAAAACTAAGTTCATATATATACATATAAGAAAAGCATAAGGAGTCTTATAAGGCATTTAAGAAAATACATGATATTGTCAAATGGAAATTCTACATGAGAATATAGTAGTTCCCCAGCTTATCAGTGGTTTTACTTTCTGTAGTTTGTTTCCATTGGTCAAACTATAGTCCAGAAGCACACAATTTTCCTTCTAAACCACTGTCAGGTCGGTAGTAGCTTAACACTACATCTTAATGCCTACGTTATTCACCTCACTTCATCTCATCATTTAGGCATCTTACCATCTCGTATCAATTCACAAGAAGGGTGGGTGCAGTACAATAAGATATTTTGAGAGAGAGACCATATTCACATAACTTTCATTATAATTATCCATTTTATTATTGTTAACCTCTTACAGTGCCTAATTTATGAATGAAACTATTATAGGTATGTATATATAAGGAAAAACATAATATATACTGGGTTTGGTACTATCTGTGGTTTCAGGCATCCACTAGGGGTCTGAGAACAGATCTCTTGCAGATAAAGGAGGGACTACTGCATAGTGAATCCATTTTTATTTAAAAAGTTCATGTATAAATTTACATGTATGTCTATTACAATAGCCATTACAATATGTAGTATGTGTACGTATGTACCTATGCCCACATACTACAACATATGTAGAAAAAGTTTGAAAGGTTACATCATATATTTATAGTAGAGCTATTAACAATAGTGAGAATATGGGTAATTTTTAAATATTTATTTTATTTCTTTAAATATTTTAATTCATCTTTGTTCTTGTTTATATATCCTAATTTTTAAACTATGATTACAAATTACTTAAATATGAATTTATTTTATTTTAAAAAAAATGTTTTTAATTTTATTTTTGAGAGAGAGAAAGAGAGTGAGAGAGCGAGCAAGCAGGGGAGGGGCAGAGAGAGAGGGAGACACAGAATCTGAAGCAGGCTCCAGGATCTGAGCTGTCAGCACAGAGCCAAATGTGAGGCTCAAGCCCATGAACCGCGAGATCACGACCTGAGCTGAAGTCGGACACTTAAACGACTGAGACACCCAGGCGCCCTTAATTTTACTTTATTAAAAAAAAATGTTTACTTTGAGACTGCATGCATACATGAGAGGGGGAGGGGCAGAAAGGGAAAGAATCCCAGGCAGGCTTGAACTCATGAACCAGAGCCTGATGTGGGGCTTGAAATTATAAACCATGAACCGAAATCAAGAGTTGGACATTTGACTGACTGAGCCACCCAGATGGCCCAAGAAGAATTTTAAATAGAGGAACACATTCTGCTATAGTACACATTTCAGAAAAATTTTCTGATACAGATATATCACATGCCAACTACTCAAGAGAAATGAAAGTTAACTGCTTTTAGATATCACTGTTGATTTAACAAAAATTTTTTTTCATCTTTTATTTCTTTTATTTTTCTTTTTTAAATGTTTTATTTATTTCTAGGAGAGAGAGAGAGAGACAGCATGAGCAGGGGAGGGTCAGAGAGAGAGGGAGTCACAGACTGAAACAGGCTCCAGGCTCTGAGCTGGCAGTCACCACAGAGCCCGACGCGGGGACTGAACCCACGAACCGCGAGATCATGACCTAAGCGAAAGTCGGACGCTTAACCGACTAAGCCACCCAGGCGCCCCTTCATCTTTTATTTCTGAGAGAGAGTGAGAGACAGTCTGAGCAGGGGAGGGTCAGAGAGAGAGAGAGAGAGATACAGAATCCGAAACAGGCTCCAGGCTTTGAGCTAGCTGTCAGCACAGAGCCCGATGCGGGGCTCAAACCCACGAACTGTGAGATCATGACCTGAGCCCAAGCTGGACGCTTAACCAACTGAGCCAACCAGGTGCCCTATCACTGTTGATTTTTAACAGACAAACAAAATTACAACAGAAAAACAAAAGCATTTAGGGGTTTCTTTTTTTTTTTTTTTCCTTTTAGGGGCTTCTTAACATAAAATCTCAAATAAACATATTTATGTTCCTTAAAATATAATTTTATATATTAAATTAGTAAGAAAGCACACTAGCTGAAGGCTAGGCAGAATGCATTTTTCTTACCTGAATATGTTCACTTTTAAGAAGAGTTTTTAGTTTCTTCAACTCAGGATCATTTGAATCTTCGTGTTTTCCAAAATTAAAAAATAAAAGCCACCGATGATGAGCCAATCGATCCTTAGAAGCGATAAAAAAGGGGGAAAAGTGATAAAATAATGTCAGAGTCAAGAAATTCTAACAGTTCTAATCTTTATTTCTTTGATTTAAATTTTAGCCACCCTACCCATTACTTCAAAATACTGCCTAAAATGCAGACCCATTTATGCTTTGTCTCTTTGCAATAATGCAATGTAAATCAATCCTCTATTAAAGAAAGATTTAAAATCACTAAATTATGAAGTCTTAAAGCAGACAACTGTACCAAAAATATAGTTTTAACAATATGTAGCTAAAACTTTGTGGGTACAGAAGCAAGCTTTTTCAGGCTTAGCAAAGTTTGGTAGGGATACGACTTAGAAAGTTCTGAGATCAAGAAGCAGAAAAAAAGGGTTGATTCCACTGCAAACTGAGCATTTCTAAAGCTGCTTCTTAATTCTCAGTGAACAACATAAATAGTTCTGTAAGCAAGAACATGAAATTCCAAAACTGCTGCTTTTTGATAATCTTGACTTTCCTGACACTCCTGCTGAAAGCCTTCATTCAGGACTGGTTACGTTTTCCTGAACTCTAGATCCACCATGAAGTTGCAACTCCAGCAATTAGTTTGCCAGAGATTAACTGATGCATATATAAAATCCACTGAAACTGTTACATTCTGTCTAGTGATGAATGAGACAAATGCTGATTTTAAAATATTAGAGATGTTACCAACATTTACTACCATTTATTATTATTAACAGAAATATTACCTCTAGTGTATTTGCCGAAAGTAGTTCAAAATCTGGAAGATTATGCATTATTTCCAAGTATATTTCTTTAGCATCCAATGAATTAAGGAACTAAAATAAAAGAATCATATTGTAATCTTTTTAATCAATATCCATTTATTTTAGTGTCTTTTTTCCACAGAACTCTTTAAAAAATATCACAAAAGTTAAAAACAGTTTTTAAGCTATTGATTCTAAATGTAGTTTTTAAAAAGTATATCATATTTTAGCAATTATTTAAAAAGTATGTAACTGGGCTGTTTCTTAAAAATACTGATGTAAAATTCTTGATAATGGAATTAGTTAATTGTGGTGCACATTCTATAATAATCCTCATGATAACCTGGAGCAACCTCTGATTTACTGGGGAAAAAACTGTATTATGTTCAGATTAATTTTAATGCTCATCATGTCTTGTGGAAGGCCAATGCTTTACAAACTTTTTAAAGAACTGTTAATTAAAACATTAGCATATTTGATGACCCAAGACACTGCATACCCCAACCAATAATTAATCAGGAATTAAGAACTTATAACTGGAAAATTTGGAATATTCTTTATTATACAGGTTTTCAAAAACAAAGTCCCAAAACCTAACCACCTAGAAGTTTTGCGGAGTAAAATATCCTGATAAACACCTTATCTTAAAGGTTTAAAACACAAAGAAGTTAAAAAGGCACACATCTTTTGTAACATATTTCCTTTATTTCTGTCTGTGTTTTATCCTTAGCACATTTTTCTCACAACACTCCCTGCTTATATAATCCTCAAGGAAATAGCTGTTACAACAAAGAATGAAATAATGGTGACATCAGGAAAACATATATGGGGGCTGACAAAAAAAGAGTTTAATCATGAACCACCTATGTCTGATCATTAAAGTATTACTTGAAAGATCTAAAACTCCATCACAAATCTGTTGGAATTACCATGGTGTTTAGAGCTCAACTATGCTCAACATGAGACTAACCATTTGGATAGAAACGACAAGTATGAAATAACACAAAACTGCTTTTCCTGTTTCTTTTCTTAAAGCTTATTTTTCTGTTTTTCTTTTCTTAGATTTTTAGCATTTTTTTTTTTAAATTTTTTAATGTTTTTTTAAAAAATTTATTTCTAGGAGAGAGAGAGAGAGAGAGACAGCGTGAGCAGGGGAGGGTCAGAGAGAGAGGGAGTCACAGACTCTGAAACAGGCTCCAGGCTCTGAGCTGGCAGTCAGCACAGAGCCCAACGCGGGGCTCGAACCCACGAACTGCGAGATCATGACCTAAGCGAAAGTCGGACGCTTAACCGACTAAGGCACCCAGGCACCCCAGATTTTTAGCATACTGTTAAAGATCTAGACGAAATATTTTCTGTTACCAAAGGGCTTAAAAGGCCCAAACAGAAATCTTTCATGCCACAATACTACAGCTCATTGACATCAGTTATATTTATTGGGAAGATGTTACTAAAACTCCTACAGCAGCTTATATAAATATGAAAGTGACTAATTCACTAGAATCTCATGATAAACCTGTTTGCTGTAGGATAAAATGTGGCAGTCACACTTATGTAGGATATTGTCTAGCCTCTGAATTTCTTCTTTCATCCCTCCTTTCCTCCCTCTTAAAAAAGCTATTCATTATACGTAGAACATGCCTCCTATAAAATACACATGTAAATCACTTTTAAAAAGTGTCAATTTGGTGGACATTTTCTTAATTAGATAACATACTAAATCAGTTGAGACAATAGCTCTCTGCCTCAAAATAACCTAATTATAGCACCCAGAGTCTTCTTAATATCTAATGCAAAGTTACATACTTGTTTTGGGATTATTTCCCAATATGTGTTTGAGGAGACAAAATGAACAATTTAATAAAACTCTACTATATTACAGTCACTGCCCAATAAATCAGTTTATTACAAACTGAATTTTTTTCATTATTGATGGAATGCAAACAGAAATACTGGGTACTTTTAAATGACAGATAACCACAAAATTACCTTTGATAATGGTATTTTGGGTTTTAGAATTACATTGGATATGAATGGTGGAAAACACTGTTATAAATATACATTTTAAAACAATGAGGCCATACTGTAATGATTCACTATACTATGTGGACATTTATCAAATTAAATGAATTTTCTACTCAATTACCCAGTACAATTCTGTCCACAATAAGGACTTGGTAAATAAGCATTTGCTGAATAAACGGACTGGGAAAGGGTGAAAAGATGGATGTCAAGTCCTATAACTGGAATTTACCTGGGAAAGACATAAACTACATATGGCATACAAGTAAATAAACTCAGACGCCAATAAAACAAACCATCATGCAGAAAACACTGCCGCAAGAACAAGCCAAAATCTGCCAATAGTGAAAACGGAATGGTATTTAAGATATAACCAAGAAGATGTTTAAATGAGACCATACCTTTTCTGAGTCAATTCACTTTGAGACAAACCACTAGATATTTCACTTTTTAAAAAACTCGAATGCTTTTACGAGTGACAAAAACTATTTAATTCATCACTCTCTGTTACTACAGTATTACCAGAATCACTCATTTATGTCTCCTAGGGTTATACCTGAGCTTGCAGTTTTATATCAAAAAGCAGAAAGATTTCACTAAAACATGAAATCGTGGTACTGAAGGCAAGAGCTTGTATTAAGGGAAGAGGCATGCTCGTAAACTGTGGCACGTATAAACAGAAATTTTCTATAGGTGCAATCTGGCAAAGGGAACTGAAATTAAAATAGCTATGGCTATTTTGTGCACAAAGATGAACAGACAACACTGTTCCTTACAACACTGCTTATAATCATGAAACAGTAGGTAACCTAAATATCAAGAGAAGACTGATTAAACTAAGTATGTCACAGTCTATGGATTGCTACTTAGGGATTGTTGATTTGTATATACGTATCTCTAGCACTTAGTATATAACACACATAGGCAAATATACACGTGCCAGATAATCTTCTAGGGAGTTGAGTGAAAACACCCAAATTTAAAAATGCATTGTGGGACAAAAATAAAAATAAGAAGGTAAGATATTAGTGTATACTATAAGGTCATAAATGCTCTAATATCAGTGGAAGTGGGTTTTAGAAAGACTTTAAAGAGCTACAAATTCTCCTGACAAAGGTTACAGAATATGAGAAAAATAAGAATCAAGGACTCCAAGGTATCTGGCCTGAATGATGAAGGATGGGGTTTTTATCAGCTTAAACAGGGAAAACTGTGGGTGGAGCAGATTTATGGGAGACTACTAGGAGTATAGTTATAGCCATCTAAGTTTGAGACATCAATTCATATCCCAGGGGAGAAGTTGAATAATTCAGGCAGTAGAATATATCTATCTGGAGTGGAGGTCAGAGGCCTGGGCCACAGATAAAACTAGAGAGTTGTCAGCATGAAGTCATCATTGCAGGTATATGTAAGTTTTTATCAAGATTCAATGTCGCTTATCTGTGGGTGATTTGGTTTTAGTGAATTTTGCAACTGTTTTTATATATATATTTTTAAAGATTTTATTTTTAAGTAATCTCTAGACCCAGTGTGGAGCTCAAAGTTACAACCCTGATATCAAGAGTCACATGTTCCACTGACTGAGCCAGCCAGCCTTTATACATATCTATACGTTAATGAATTTCTGTAATGAATATGTGTTATCTTTGTCAACATCAAAAAAACAGAATTAAAATACAGAGACAAAAACTTATCGTTTGTCTTTTATTATATTCTTTTGAGGTTCCTTAACGATCTATCCAATTTCCCATGATTTATCTCAGCTTCTTTGGAACTAGCTTGAACCTTGGTCTCTTCATTTATAAAATTATGGAGGTGAACCATACCGGTGATTTTCAAACTAATTGTATATCAGAAAATCTATCAGGTGCTTTAAAAAAACAGATACTGACTCTGAGCCAAACCTATGAATGATCTATATTTTAACACTAGAAAATACACATTTAAATGAAAACCAATGAAAGTTCATACAACCTAAGAATGTTTTCCAAACTTTTGGGTTGTTAAGTGTAATTGTCGATACCACTGTAAAAATAATCCTTATAAGTAGACTTTACTATAAACAGAACCCCCAAACTTAAATATTTGTTCTAAATAATTAAATGTTTATTATAAATGGACTCATTTCCTTGTTCATTGTTTACAAAATGGTGTATCATGTTTGAATGTGTGTATTCACATATGTGTAAAGAAATTAAAGTAATTCATACCAAAATACTGTTTTTCTCTTTGTTATTTAATGTGGCGCCAGGAGGAAAATAGGCAGTAGTACTTGTTGTAATGTCCAAACTTTTACAAAGGTTGTCCTGCGTGGCACAGTCCATCCATCCTACGTTAACAAGGCCATCCTACAATGGAAAGAAACAAAAAATAGGTCGTGTGTAAGTTAAAGTTCAAGGATTTAGCTTTATTTAGAATGCCCCAACTTTTCTATTGTAAAGTTAAAACTTAAAAAAAAAGTTTACTTGGAATATAAATGATGCAGATTTGAATAACATGATTACATTGGTCTAATAGATAAAAAAAAATGATACCTAACATACACAGAAAACATATTTTTGAGCACACACAGGTCTTTCACAAATTTAGTAACTGACAAAACTTCCAGGTAGCAAAGGGAGCTCCAATAGTGTTAAAGTATCAACAACACATGTATTATATCCCAACCAAAGCATAATAAGAGCTAAATATGCAACAAAATAACAAAACAGTAAAAAAATACAGTTTGGAGATGACACAAACACTAAATGTAAACCCCTTTGTTTAAAGAAGAATTCATTACTAAATTACAGAATATTTAGAAGTGAATAAAAGCACCAAAATTCTAGTCAGAAAGAAGTTTTATTAGCTATGAATACATTTATTAAAAAAGAAAATCTACAAGTAATTTAGTGTTCAAGAAATTATAAAGAAATATTTGGACTCAATTTTTAAATGTCTGTCTTAACATGGCCGTATAGTTTTGCAAAATAGCTGATGCTTACCAACATGCCACTGAGCCTGAGTCGTGTCTGTGACGTTAAACAATCTAAGGAGGAAAAAAATTATGAAATAATTTTAGCTTTATTAAGTCTATACTTTCTTTTGACTTTCCCACCCAAAATACCACGTGATTCTAAGGCAACTGATTGGACTCGAATGGCAAATAATGACATATTTACTAAGTTTCATTCTACACATGTGCATGCATGTGCATACTCACACTCAGATTTTTTTCATTCTCTTCAGTTAATTTCCCAGGGTTTCTAGCTAAAGGGATCACTTTTGGATCTTACTCTCAAATCTCTGCTCCCATCAACCATCCCACTTATCCAAGAGATCTCATGATTTGGGGGAAATAAAATGTCATGAATGTATTTGATAAAAATATATAAAGAATCTTTAAAATACAACATGGTCTTTTATTTAATTCCAGTAGTTAACATACAGTGTTTGTTTCAAGTGTAAAATATAGGGATTCAATAATTAGTGTTCATCATGGTTAGTGGACTCTGTAACCCGTCACCTATTTCACCCTCCATCCCCACCTCCTCTGGTAACCATCAGTTTCTTCTCTATAGTTGTCTGTTTGTCTCCTTTTTCCTTGTTTCTTAAATGCCACATGAGTGAAATCATATGGTTTTTGTCTTTCTCTTACTTATTTCACTTAACATTATACCCTTCGTATCTGTATCTATACGTCCCTTCTTTATCGATTTATGTATTGATGGACACTTGGGCTGCTTCCATAATTTGGATATCATTAATGCTGTAACAAACATGGGGGTATATATCTTTTTGAATTAGTGTTTGCATATTCTTTGGGTAATTACCTAGTAGTGGAATTAGTGGATCATATGGTAATTCTATTCTTAACCTTTTGAGGAACCTCCATACTATTTTTCACAGTGGCTGTACCAGTTTGCATTTCCACCAACAGCACACGAGGATTCCTTTTTCTCCACACCCCCACCCATGCTTGTTTTTTGTAGTTCTGATTTTATCCATTCTGGTAGGTGTGAGGTGATGTCTCATTGTGGTTTTGATTGCGTTTCCCTGATGACGAGTGAAGTTGAGCATCTTTTCATGGGTCTCTTGGCTCTCTGTGTGTCTTCTTTGGTAAAATATCTTGACTATTTGGGGTCTTTTGTGGTTACATACAAATTTATGATTATTTGTTTTACTTCTATGAAAAATGCTATTGGTATTTTGATAGGGACTGCATTAAATTTGTAGATTAATTTGGATAGTATGGAGATTTTAACAATATTTGTTCTTACAATCCATGTGCATGGAGTATCTTTCCATTTCTTCGTGTCATCTTCAGTTTCTTTCATCAGTGTTTTATAGTTTTCAGAGTATAGTCTTCCACCTCCTTAGTTATGATTATTCTTAGGTATTTTATTATTTTTTGGTGCAATTCTAAGTTCTTAATTTCTTTTTCTGCTGCTTCATTATTAGTGTATAAAAATGCAAAGATTTCTGTACACTAATTTTGTATCCTGTGACTTTACTGAATTTAATGATCAGTTCTAGTACTTTTTGGAGGACTGTTTAGGGTTTTCTATAATACAGTATCATGTCATCTGCAAATAATGAAAGTTTTACTTCTATCTTATTGATCTGGATGCCTTTCATTTCTTTTTCTTGTCTGACTGCTGTGGCCAAGACTTCTAGTACTATGTGGAATAAAAGTGGTGGGTGGACATCCGTGTCGTGTCCTTGATCTTAGGGGAAAAGTTCTCAGTTTTTCATCACTGAGTAAGAGGTTTGCTGTAGGTTTTTTGCATATGGCCTTTATTATGTTAAGGTATGTTCCTTCTAAACCTACTTTGTTGAGTTTTTATCATGAATGGATGTTGAGTTTTTATCATAAATGTATGTACAAATGGTTTTTATGTACCTACTGAAATGATCATATTTTTATCTTTTCTCTTCTGATGTAATTTATCACACTGATTGACTATGTTAACGTGAAACAACTCTTGCATTCCAGGAATAAATCCCATGTGATCATGGTGAATATTTTGTTAGACTCCATTTGCTAATATTTTGTTGAAGATTTTTGCACCTATGTTTATCAGAGATATTGGCCTGTAGTTCTCTTTTTCTGTCTGGTCTTCTGGTTATGGTATCAGGATACCATATTATGTTATATAATGTTAATCTCATAAAATGAAAATGGGAGCTTTCCTTCCGAGAATATAATACAATTTTAAAATAACGTTTTCTTCATTTTCATGAAAGTTCTTAAATATGAATGTTGCAATACAATGAGACAGATTTACAAGTAAGGAAACTGTCATACCACAGAGCCTATAAAGACAGGTAAAACCAATTTACCTGGGATGAAAAGTAAAAGAATATCAGACAGTTTAAGTTATGTTAATGTGTTGAATGAACAGAAATTTGTGCATTATACCAAAATAAAACAAAATCCCTAACTGATAGACTAAAGGGTTATTTTCTGCTTGAAGGCAATACCTTCCTAACATGGGCCTTGCAGAATAGGGTGAGTGATTCATTTTAGCTGCAAGGCAACTTGTTTGCAACAGAGCAGCATAAAGCTGATAAGTAAATTTGTGTCAATGAATTTTTTAACACTGGGGCCAATTTTTAACCAATCCCATTGTTTGAAGAGAGTTTGTGGTTTGGTACATGGGGTACTGAATTTTCAAGTTAATTTGCTGCTGGGAAGGTTCCTAAAAATGGAAAGTTATCACCTTCAAATATATAATTTTATAAAGCAAGCATATATACATTTTTTTATATGTTAAGTATGAATAAAAGTCCATAATACCAAAAAATTATTGTTTGAGGAGAGTTATATCTGTCAACAACTACAAGTTAGGGAGGAGCAGAGAGAGAGGGAGACAGACAACCCGAAGCAGGCTTTAGGCTGTCAGCACAGAGCTAGAGGCAGGGCCTGAATTCACAAACTGCAATATCATGACGTGAGCCGAAGTTGGAAGCTTAACCGACTGAGCCGCCCAGGAAACCCAACAACTATTTTTGCAAACTGCCAAATACGTCTGTGGCTATCTGAAGGTTTAATTTATAATGAGTGTAACTGAGATGGAAAACTTGTCCACCAAAGTCATAAATGAAACTTTAACAAATTAATAATTTTGTAACTTATGTGGAAAATAACTATATAGATAAGTATTCATTAAATAAAAAAATTATAATCAGATATAAATTATAGTTTGAAGTACTGAATAATCAATTATGGTAGCATACTTAAGACTGACTTAATCAAATGGTACAAACTTCCTGTTAAAAGATTAACAAGTTCTAGGGGAGCCTGGGTGACTCAGTTGGTTAAGCATCTGACTTCAGCTCAGGTCATGACCTCACAGTTTGTGGGTTCGAGCCCTGCATCGGGCTCTGTGCTGACAGCTANCTGTTTTTGGTCTTTTTAAAAAAAAAAAAAAAAAAAACTAAACTAAAAAAAAAAAAAGGATGAGCAAGTTCTGGGAATGTGATGTAAAGCATCGTGATTATAGCTAAATTACTATATTATATACTCGAAAATTGCTAAGAGAGTCGATTTTAAATGTTCTTACCATTGAAAAGAAATGGTTCTTATGTGACAGGATAGAGGCATTAGCTGATGTTATGGTGGTACTCATTTTGCACTGTATGTAAGTGCATCGATAGGTTGTATACCCTTAAGTTACACAATATTATAAGGCAATTATATCTCAATAAAACTGGAAAAGATTGTCACCTAAAAATAGTGTCATGATTTCTTCAACATAACAAATAATAAATAAAATTACCTCCTCCTTTGGAACAAAAAGTGATCAGCCACCCAACACCAGCAGCAAAAGCAGTTTCTATGGAGTTAACAAAATTTCCTTAAAAGAAAATAAAGCAAATTACCTATTTTTTGAATTCAGGAATTCATAAACATCCTTGTGAAGCATGTCAAATTCCTATACTGACTCTCCATTGTTTTCATCATATAAATTTAAATTCATCATTTCACTAAGAACCAAACTAAAATTGGTAACTATGATCTGAGCTTTGTCTGCCCATTCAGCAAGCCATGTTTTCCCCCAGGCCACCCCATCCACTGCCCATCTTTTTGTTAGAGTCATGGTGAAGTACTGCCCATTTACCAAGTTCATAGTGATCTTTAAAGGCTTCCTCTTCATTTTCATGACAGATTGGGTTTGACTTGATTCAAGAAGTATTTTCTAACCCTTCCTCTTTTCCGTTTCTGAGTTTTTATATTCTTCATATTTCTCTTAAGTTGCCTCTATCATAGTAGTTACAACACTGCATTTTAATGGTTCTACTAATGCCTTCCTTGCTAAAATAATGAGGCCCCGAAGCAGGAATTTTATATTTTATTACTGCGTCTCTAACATTTAACACGGTTTCCAAGACATAACTTGTATTTAATGAATGACATTGAACACCTTAATAGATATGAATACTACCATTTCATGGGTAGCACAGAGAAGTTAAACAACCCACCTAAAGGCACTTGATGAATCAGACATCTAAGATTAGAAGAGTTTTTAAACTTTAAAATTAAACTGGATGGGTAGGAATTGGTGGCTTGATACAGTACATTTATGAGAACAATAAAACACTTTGTTAACTAAACATTCAGTTGTACTTAGAAAGTTGTTGTTTCACCTGGCATCAGATCATATTAATTTCCCACATCTTAACTGTTTGTTTCTATACAAGTAAGATTCATTTGTTAAATACCAATTATTTAGCAGAGATCAGAACAAGTAACAAAACTCCCTTCTAAAAAAACATGGAAAAGATACTTTAAAATTTCAATATTATGACCAAAATGTTAACCCTGTTAATGGAAAAAGCTTAAAATACCATTTTCAAAGTATCCTTGAAAATCAAACAAAGAAGAAAATAAAATTACCTGTCCATAATTCCGTCACTGTGCTTCTAACATGCTGCATGGCGAAACTCACCAAACTTTCCTTTGATCTGTCACCATGATATTTCACAGCGGCCTATTATTTTTTTACAAAAAGAGAAGCATCTTTTACTATTTCTTTGAAAACCTCACTAGAAGTATTACTGAATACTTTCAATTGTACATTATTTTACATATAATAGTACATTTATAATGATTAAATTGTGTTAAGACAGAAACTGATGGTAAACATTTAATTTTGAAATAAAAAAGGTCAAAGTAATGGCATTTAAAGCATTAATATAATCCAAAATGTTTATTATGACTAGAGCCTAGGTAGATGGCACCTAAAGTAAGATTTAAAAATCAAAACATTCTACAAAATTACATATTGTTTCTTCCCTAGTATTTTCCTTGTCATAAGGTTCCAAATTAAAAAATGCCAACTTTACCCCTTACCATTCCAGACCTAAAAATGAAGAGGCTGGGATAACTGTTGACCCCTTTCATTCGGCAAAGCATTCTATCATCGCCACAGTTAACAGCACCGATTCGAAGTAATCCATCTACTTCTTTAGCAAAGTCTCTCCACTGAGAAAAAATGAACAAGAATTTCTCTGATAAGATAATCTGTCTTCCTTTGAACACTCTTCAAGTTACACATTTTTAAAGAAGAGTATTTTTTATTAATAAAACCATACATATATGCAAGTATAGTTATCATTACTATTAATAGAAAAAAATCCTAATACATTAAAAAAAAGTACTCAACAGATTAGAGGTAGTAAAACTTTAATAATCAGGATGTAAAAATACATACTGTGGGAGCTAAATCATGGCAGTGTGAACATCCTGGGGAGTAAAAGTTCACAAACCACAGTTCTCCAGAATTAACAGCAGCATCTAAAGCATATAAAACCAAAACAACTTAGAATTATTTATTGAAGGTTTCTACACATTTTAGTTAAAGCTTTGTTGCGATCAGAATGAAGAAGGCAGTCCTACACCTTTCAGACTGCCTTTGTCATTTTCTGTACATGTTTTTCTATATAAAGAGAACATACTACAGTTGACCCCCGACCAACATGGATCTGAACTGTGTAGTCCACTTACAGGTGTATTTTTCTGACACAGCACAGTACTATAAATGTATTTGCTCTTCCTTATGGTTTTAATAATTTCTTCTCCAGTTTACTGTAAATATACAGTACATAACATATATAAAAATATGTGTTAATCAAATGTTACGTTATTGGTAAGGCTTCTAGTGAACAGAAGGCTATTAATAGTTAAGTTTTGGGGGAGTCAAAGGTTTTATTTGGATTTTCAACTGCAGGGGCAGGGGGCTCAGTTCCCCCAACCTCCTCATTGTTCAAGGGTCAGCTGTGTATCAACTACCAAACTGACAATACTTTAAAAAAACCTTGAATAAAGAGCAACCCTGAGTTGCAGGACAGTTGACACCATGAAACTGTGAAAACAGGTGGCACAAGGTATCAGCAGCCAAACCTCATATAGGAGTTTGTGTGGATGAGAGAAATGAAGAAGAGAAACGGTGAGAGAGACAGGGATTCAAATTCATCTACTATCTGTAGCACAGCTTAAATACATGTGTCAGTGAATTCTGACAGCTATTTCAAATTCTAAGGCGATGAAATAAGAGAACTACACAAAACAGTAGACTGTGGGGATTAAATTTAATCTTTGCTCATAAGTCATTTACCTTGGAAAACTGTATTATTAAAAAGCATTAGATCAAGGTTTGTAACAATTTAAAACAAGTATGTATTTGCTAAAGTAATACATGTGAATACCACATGATATCCAGTCAACAACACATTATGCATTATATTCTGTAAAATGACCTGATGCAAACTCTTAGAGAACATAGGCAGTAATTTCTGTGGACACTGGCTGTAGTGACATTGTTCTAGATATGTCTCCTAAGGCCAAGGAAACAAAAGCAAAAACAAACTATTGGGATTACATCTGAATAAAAATCTTTTGCATAGCAAAGAAACCATCAACAAAATTAGTAACCTCCTGTATGGGAGGAGATATTTCCAAATGAAACATGTGACAAGGGGGCTAATATCTACAATATATAAAAAGCTTATATACCAACACCAAAAAAACACCAATCTAATTAAAAATGTACAGAGGATCTGAACATTTTTCCAAGAAGACAGACAGATGGCCATTAGCCACATGAAAAGATGCTCAACATCAATAATCATCAGAGAAAAGCAAGGATGAGATACTATACACCTGTCAGAACAGCTAGAATTAAGAAGACAAAAAAATAACAAGTGTTGGCAAGGATGTAGAGAAAAAGGAACACATATACACTGTTGATGAGAATGTAAATTGGTGCAGAGAGGCTCCTCAAATATTAAGAACAGAACTATCATATGATCTGATAATTTTACTACTGGGTATTTACCTAAAGAAAACAAACACACTTATTTGAAAGATAACATGCATCTTTTTGTTTACTGCAGCATTATTTGTAACAGCCAAGATGTGGAAGCAGCCCACGTACCCATTGATAGATTAATGGATTTAAAAATGTTGTGTACATGGGGCACCTGAATGGCTCAGTTAAGCATCGTACTTCAGCTCAGGTCATGATCTCGCAGTCTGTGAATTCAAGACCTGCACTGGGCTCTGTGCTGACAGCTCAGAGTCTGAAGCCTGCTATGGATTCTGTGTGTCCCTCTCTTTCTGCCCCTCCCCCACTCACACTCTGTCTCTCTCTCTCAAAAATAAACAAATATTTAAAAAAAATTTTTTAAATGTGGTTTATGTATACACAATGGAATATTACTCAGCCATAAAAAAGGATGAGATCCTGCCATTTGTGATAATATGGATGAACTTAGAGGGTATTATGCTTACTGGGCAGAAAAACAAACACCATAGGATTTCACTTTTATGTGAAATCTAAAAAACAAATGAATAAACAAACACCAGAATCAGACATAGAAGTACAAACTGATGGTTCCCAGTGGGAAAGAAGGTGTGAGCAAAGGGCAAAATGGGTGAAGGGAAGTGAGAGATACAGGCTCCCAGTTACGGAGTAAATAAGTCACAGGAATAAAAGACAGTTACAGAGAATATAGTCAGTGGTGTTGTAAAAGAGTTACACAGTGACAGATGGTAGCTACAACTGTGAAGAGCACAGCATCATATAGAGTTGTTGAATCACTATGTTGTAGACCTGAAACTAATATAACATTCTGTGTCAACTATATTCAAAAAACAAACAACATTTTTTAACCCTGTAAGGATGCCTTCTAACATTCAAGACAAAAAGGCAAAGACAATTTGCTTTTGGTAAAAAGTGTTTCTGTATAATTCTAAATCAAAATCAGTTATTAGTAATTTTTAAGTAAGTTTCATAAATTATGTAAATTATAGTAAGATACCAAAACAAATATACCATTTTATTATTTTTTTACTGTTTATTTTTGAGAGACACAGTGTCAGTGGGGAAGGGGTAGAGAGAGAGGGAGACACAGAATCCAAAGCAGACTCCAGGTTCTGAGCTGTCAGCACAGAGCAGGATGCAGGGCTCGAATTCCTAGACAGAGAGATCATGACCTGAGCAAAGTCAGACGCCTAAGTGACTGAGCCACCCAGGTGTCCCTCAAACATACTCTTTTAAATATGCATAACTAATTTAGGTCAGATAGAAAGGCATAAGATTCAATGTTTACCTTCAATTCTAAGACACATGGCTCTATGGAAAAGAAGTTAATCTGTATATTACAAGTAAAGTGTCTAATTTAGGATTTTCTAAGTTGTTCCCTGGCAGTACTCTAAGTGGTTAAGATAACTGCCACATTGACTTAGGCCACCAACTGATAATAATTTAGGTAAAATTTTAATAAACTTTCTGCAAACTTTAACAGAAATCGGATTATTTCATTGGCTATAAATAACTAATGAGGTGAGTATTTACATATGAAAAGATAATGATTAGACAAAATAGGACTGTAAGTCTTCAATAAAATATGACGTACAACAAATCTGAATGGCATTTGACACGAAACCTTGTTCACAGTGAAAAAACGTCTATTTGGGACTTTGTTTTCATAGAGCATTTCTAACATTTGTTGGGTTCCCACTACTGTTGAATAAGATGAAAAATATTCTTAATGCCATGTTATTAAAGCTTTTCCAAAACCCAGCGACATAAAATAAAACAAGCATATTTTAAAATGTGATTTTTAGCTTCTAAATTCCACAATTACAGTAATACCCATTAGTATCCATACAACCACAGCTAATATAACCTGTTAGCCCAGAAAAATGTAAAAATATAATCAGGTCACAAAGAGAAGAGATAACAGAGATAGATCTAAGAATGAAAAGCATAAATTACAAAGTGAGAGAAAACTAAAGTATAGCGTATATGGTCAATACAAAAACACGGATGAATAACTCTTATGCTAAAAGGTTTATTTCCCTTAAGAAAAAAGAGCAGCACAAGCACGGGCTTTGACATGAATTTGAGTGCATGTCCTATCTCGTACTGTGTTGGTCAGGAAAGGTTATGCTACAGAAAACAGAGGACTCCAGTTATGTCATGGGCTGACAATAAAGGTTTACTCTACCATCTATCACAATCTATACTGGGTTGGCTGCAATTTCTTACAAATCATTTCACCACTGACCCCTGGCTGGGAGCAGGCTCTATTTTGAACATTGCTATTTCTCATGACAGAGCAAAATGATGAACACATGCTAGCTTTCAAAGCTTCTGCCCACAAGTGCCATCCATTACTTCTGTTTGGATTTCATTGGCCAAAGCAAGTCATATCGTCACGCCTGAGTTCTACAGAGCGGGATGTATAATCTCCATCGCGGAGAAGTACCTCAAGGAGAAACAATCAACATGGATGATTAAAATAAAATATATCACAAATACCTATTAGCTGAACTTAGCCATCAGTTTTCTTCCCTAAAATGCAGTTTGTAATTTCTGAAAATAAAACTTATAGTATCAATATTGAGAACCATTGTGAGGATTCAATATGATAAATATTAGTTGCCTGAAATAGGAACTTGGCTCACTAATTATAGCAATGTTTCAATATCATTCCCTTCCACTTACCTACAAAACATTCTTATATGACCACATATTACTTGACAGGACTTTGTCATAACAACTCACAAAGAGGCAGTTGGCACTCTTTTGAAACAACAACAGCTCTATGACGCTGCACTTTAAAAAAAAACTTGCCCACAATTTTTGTCCCTCAGAATAAAGCCTTTTTAGAGGACATTTAATGTAACCAGTATGTTTGGTTCATAATAACAAGACCCTGAAAATAACAGTAACTACTCTCCAAAGAAAAGTTTTCTGACAAACTCTAATTGAACAAAATCCTAGATTTTCTTTGTTAGGAGATGATGGGGATGTAAAAAAAGATAGGAGATGATGGGGATGTAAAAAAAGAAGAAAAAGGAAAAAAGAGGCAGAGGTGCAGTGAGCTCCTCTGTCATTTCTTGAGCTTGTCTTCAAAAGGATGCCTATACTGCAGGTACTATTCAGAATGACTCCTGTAAGTCCTAAGACCAAGATGTCCTCTGCTTCTGCAGATACTGTCTAGAACCTGCTTATCAGACTGATATCAGACTCTTCTGTGACATAAAAAGATAATATGCACTATGTTTAAGGGGAAGAATGAGAACATTTTTAAAGCTTTCAAAGTGAGCTTATTAAACACATTTTCTCTTCTCTTCTATAGTTCATCATTCTAGAGGTCACTCTTGATAAAAGTGAACTATGTAATTTGCACTAACTCTCCCAATACAACTGCAAAATTGGACAAAATAGAAAAGATTTCTGTTGAAAGCATCAGTGAATTTCCAATGTAGTAACAAAATTAGAGGGCCAAAGTATGGGAGCAGGTGGAAATCACAGAGCCAATGTTTGTCACCTCTAGAAAAGGTAGTTGATAGGCAAGATACTGAGCAGATCTTTCAATATATTCAGGAGGAGGACAGAGGAACAAAAATGGAGTGCAGGAAACATTGAAGAAAGGGTCCTGTAAATCAAGATGAACTGGAAAGTTATCAGTCCTCTCAAAGTCCAAAAAACTCAGCTTGTGAATAGCTGCAGTCCCTGTTTAGATAAAGCTGATCTGAGATTGTTAGTGACCTCACCCCAGAAGAAAGCAGAACTCCTCCCTGGAGAAAAAGAACATACATAACTTTAAAATATCTTCGTAATTAATTGTGTGATTAGTTATACAAAAGACAAGCCTGAGTAACCCAAACTAAGAGAAATAACTGGTAATAGAAAGAGATCTACAACCAAGTAGGCTAATGTGATATTTACACAAGTACAAATTGATACTACTGTCTTGCCACCTCACCTCCGCTTCTTCAACTAAAGCTTCATTCAGGACCAGCTGGTCTCAGCCCAGTAACACACACAAAGTAGTGTCAAAGACGAGATGCGATGGCCACAATTATACCCTGAACCTATAGTATAAGTTTATAACTGCTGAAAAGTTACCTCTAAGGTTTTATGGCTATATTTTAAACTATTCTTTGGGGGTTATATATGAAATATTAGCAGTTCTTAACTGTTCTATAGTGACACATCTGAAAACAGTTTGAACCCATATGCAATATACATGGAAGGTAGAACACCATCAGCATATTTGCCAGGGCTGGAAACGGCGGCAAATTGGCTTTTTTGAAACCCCAACACAGCTTGTTCCCCAGAGGAGGCGGGACAAGGAACCCAAATGCTAAGGCTGGCTGGCACTGTTCAAATGGCCCTCAACTCACCCCTCTGGCTGAACCACGGCACTGCCGGCAGATTGGGTCCTAGAGCGTCCCAGGCTCGGGCCCTAACCTAGCACTCTGCCACACCCTAACCCTAGCCTACCCCTCAGGCTCACTGGCTCCCCGCACCTGAGCCTACCCTGCGCATGGGCCGTCACTTCAGCCCTCCATGGAGATCGCAGGACTGGTGCCGCTTTGGCCCTGGCGGCTTTCTAGGAAGCCACCCTCACCGTATCCGAGGTGAGAGCTTTACGGGGAGTCTGGGGGGTAGGGCTAGGGTTAGGGTGTGGCAGAGGGCTAGGGATAGGGTCCAAGCCTGCATGAAGATAAAAGTGGGACGGGATCCGGAGATACAGAGGGAGGGGAGGGAACCCAGCTTGCGTGCAGCTGTGGTGATGAGCCGAGGTGAGTGGTGGTGAGCTGCAGTGAGTCCAGGGGAAAGGAAAGAGAAGCTGAGATTGCTCATAGAACCGTCCCTGGAGAAGAGAAAAACCTTGGCTTGGAAAGAGTGTTTTTTAGTTCTGGCTGAGGTGCTGACTTTGAACTAGATGCCCCTGGTCTTAGAAGGCGCCAGAAAAAACTGTACTGCAGTGCTCCCGGCACCATCCCTGGCGGCGGTGGCTGGGTGTGGACTCTGTGGACCTGAAGTTGCTACATAACCCGAAGGTACTCTGGTTGTACTGCTGCTTGACCCCAGAGGATCAGAGGCTGTGACACTTCCCCCACCCCCCACTCAACCCTCCGCAGCAGGGAAGCAGCGACCTGTGGGACTGTTTAGGACGGTATAAACAAAGCCCGGGGACTGGGACATGGAAACTAGGCGGGGCGTGGGGCATAGAACTCAGCCCACCTTGCTACATCCTCAGCACAGGGAGATTGGACCCAAAGCAATGATTTGCAATGCTTGTTTGAGAAGGGACTGGGGCGACGCCATTCTTCTCCCCACAACCACCAAGGCGGGGCCTCAGGGAGTAGCCTGCGGACACAGTGGAGGGGAGACCTGCCTATACGAAACCATGCCCATCACCTCCAGAGAGCTGTTCTGGTGTGGTGGTTGTTGCTGCTGTTGTTGTGGTTGTTTTTACCTGAGCCTGGGTTTACCTGTTTATTGGTTTTGTCTGTGCATTTGTCTACCTTTGTTCCCTCTGTGGTTATCTGTTTTCTTTTTACAGGGCTGCCTCAAGAAACAAGCAAAACTACACATGGTGGAGTGTCCCAAATACCTCTTCATGTAGGGAAACAAAATAACCAAATGTTCAACAAGAGAAACCAAGAGCCACCAATCAAAGAACACTTCCTGAACAGACAGGCCCTTAACAGTCAAACAGCCCTCTCTAACACAGCAGAACTCGCAGGGGCAGAGTGTACAACAAGCTTTTAAAATTAACAAGAGATAGAAAGCTAACCAAAATGATGAAACGGAAGAACTCTCCTCCAAAGAAATTCCAGGAAGAAATGACAGATAAAGAACTGCTCAAAATAGATACAAGCAACATAACTGAACAAGAATTTAGAACAGTAATTATAAAATTAATCGCTGGGCTTGAAAAAAAAGCATGGAGGACATTAGAGAAACTATGGCTACCAACACTATGGAGATTAAAGATAGTTATGATGAATTACAAAATGTGATAAAGGAGACACATAATAAAATGGAGGCATCCAATGCACGGATTGAAGAGGCAGAAAGGAGAATAAGTGATTTAGAAGACACAATTATAGAAAAAGAAGAAACTGAGAAAAAAAGAGATAAACTGATCCAGGAACATGAAAGAAGAGTTCGAGAGCTCAACGATACAATTAAATGGAACAATATCCGTATCATAGGAATCCCAGAAGAGGAAGAGAGAGGGAAAGGTGCTGAAGGAGTCCTGGAACAAATTATAGCAGAGAACTTCCCCAACTTGGGGAGGGAAGTAGATGTTGAAATTCAAGAGGCACAGAGAACTCCCCTCAGACGTAACGTGACTCGATCTTCTGCATGACATATCATAGTGAAACTGGCAACATATAGGACAAAGAGAGAATTCTGAAAGCAGCTAGGGAGAAAAGGGCCCTAACATACAAAGGGAAACCTATTAGAGTGGTGACAGATCTATCTACTGAAACTTGGCAGGCCAGAAAGGAATGGTCGATCTTTAATGTGATGAACAGAAAAAATATGCAGCCAAGAATCCTCTATCCGGAAGTGGGTCATTCAGAATAGAAGGAGAGATAAGTCTTTCCAAATAAACAAAAACTGAAAGAATTTGTCACTACTAAACCAGCCCTACAAGAAATCCTGAGGACTCTCTGAGGGAAATGTTGCAAGAATGCAAGATGCTACAGACACCACCACAAGCATGAATCCCACAAATGACACAATGACTCTAAACTCATATATTTCAATAATAACATTGAATGTAAATGGGCTGAATGTTCCAATCAAAAGACACAGGGTAGCAGAATGGATAAAAAAACAAAATCCATCTATTTGCTGTCTACAGGAAACGCATTTTAGATTGGAAGATACCTTCAGATTAAAGGTAAGGGGATGGAGAAATATAGATCATGCTACTGGAAGTCAAAAGAAAGCTGGAATAGCTATACTTATATCAGACACACTGGACTTTAAAGATAGTAACAAGGGATGAAGAAGGGCATTATATAATAATTACAGGTTCTATCCATCAGGAAGAACTAACAATTATAAATGTCTACGCACTGAATATGGGAGCACCTAAATATTTAAAACAATCACAAACAAAAACAACCTTATAGATAAGAATGTGCTAATAGCAGGAGACTTTAATACTCCACTTACAGCAATGCATAGATCACAAACAGAAAATCACTAAAGAAACAATGAACTTGAATGACACATCGGATCAGATGGATCTGACAGATAATATTTAGAACTCTACATCCTGAGGCCATGGAATTCACTTTCTTCTCAAGTGCACATGGCACATTCTCCATGATAGTTCACATACTGGGACATAAAGCAGCCCTCAATAAATATAAAAGAATTGAGATCATACCATGCACACTTTCAGATCACAATGCTATGAAACTTGAAATCAATCACAGGAAGAAGTCTGGAAGACCTCCAAAAACATGGAGGTTAAAGAACACCCTACTAAAGAATGAATGGGCCAATCAGG
>NW_027533262.1:311306-330716 GCF_008692635.1 Crocuta crocuta | reverse complement strand
TATGATGAAAACTATAAAAAACTTATGAAGGAAACTGAAGAAGACACAAAGAAATGGAAAAACATTCCATGCTCATGGACTGGAAGAATAAATATAGTTAAAATGTCATTACTACTCAAAGCAATCTACACATTCAATGCAATCCCAATAAAAATTGTACCAGCATTCTTCTCAAAGCTAGAACAAACTATCCTAAAATTTGTATGGAACCACAAAAGACCCTGAATAGCCAAAGTAACACTGAAGAATAAAACCAAAATGGGAGGCATCACCATCCAGGAATTTAGCAAAGTCTGTCATCATCAAGACAGTATGGTATTGGCACAAAAACACACACATAGACCAACGGAATAGAATTGAGAACTCAGAATTGGACCCAAATGTGTACAGCCAACTAATCTTTGACAAAGCAGGAAAGAGTATTCAATGGAAAAAAGACAGCCTCTTTAACAGATGGTGCTAGGAGAACTGGACAGCAACATGCAGAAAAATGAAACCAGATCACTTTCTCACACCATACACAAAAATAAACTCAAAATGGATAAAGGACCTGAATGTGAGACAGGAAACCATCAAAACTATAGAGGAGAAAGCTGGAAACAATCTCCTTGACCTCCACCGCAACAATTTCTTACTGACAAATCCCCAAAGGCAAGGATATCAAGAGCAAAAATGAACTAATGGGACCTCATCAAGATTTAAAGCATCTGCACGGCAAAGGAAACAATCCATAAAACTAACAGGCAACAGACGGAATGGGAAAAGATAGTTGCACATGACATATCAGATAAAGGGTTAGTATCCAAAATCTATAAGGAACTCACCAAACTCCACACCCAAAAAACAAAAAATAGTAAAGAAATGGGCAGAAGACATGAACAGACATTTCTTCAAAGAGAACATCCAGATGGCAACAGACACATGAAACGATACTCAGCATCCCTTCTCATCAGGGAAATACAAGTCAAAACCACACTGAGATACCACCTCATGCCAGTCAGAGTGGCTAAAATGAGGACTCTAGATGCTGGCGAGGATGTGGAGAAACAGGCACCCTCCTACACTGTTGGTGGGAATGTAAACTGGTGCAGCCCCTCTGGAAAACAATGTGGAGGTTCATCAAAAAATTAACAACAGAACTCTCCTATGACCCAGCAATAGCACTGCTAGGAATTTACCCAAGGGATACAGGAGTGCTGAGGCATAGGAGCACATGGACCCCAATGTTCATAGCAGCACTCTCAACAATAGCCAAAACATGGAAAGAGCCTAAGGGTCCATCAACAGACGAACGGATCAAGAAGATGTGGTTTATCTATACAATGGAATACTACACGGCAATGAGAAAGAATGATATCTGGCCATGTGTAGCAACATGGATGGACCTTGAGAGTGTTATGCTGAGCGAAATAAGTCAGGCAGAGAAGGACAAATATCATATGTTTGCACATATAGGAGGATTGGGAGGAACTTAACGGAGGACCATGGGGGAGAAGAAGGGGAAAAATAGTGGGGGAGAGGGACGGAGGCAAACTGTGAGAGACTCTTGAATGCTGAGAACAAACAGGGCAGATGGGGTGGGGTGGGGAAGGGGGGTGATGGGCATGGAGGAAGGCACTTGTGGGGATGAGCACTGAGTGTTATATGGAAACCAACTTGACAATAAACTATTAAAAAAATAAATAAAATTTTCTAAAATGCAATGGAAAACTGCAATAGAACTGTATTTTTATATCCATTTTCACAGAAATCAAAGTCAAAATAAATCTGCTTCCAAAAATAACCAAAAAGGTATCCCTAGCTCTGCAATCCAAAAGCTTCAAAACAGGAAGTTTGCAAGTTTGCAGCAAGCTCTCCTGGCATCCGAACCTGTCCTGAACTGATCTGGGGTTATATATTATTTTTACTCTTCTTTTTTAGTATACATACTTATACATTTCTTGGCAGAAATTATGTTTTAGGCACTTATGTGTCTCAGTCGCTTAAGCATGCAACTCTTGATCTTGGCCCAGATAATAATCTCACGTTTCTAGGACTAAGCTCTGTCCTGTGTTGGACTCTGGTGACAGCATGAAGCCTGCTTGGGATTCTCTCTCTCCCTCTCTTTCTCTCGCTGTGTCTTCCCTGCATATGCACATTCCCTCTCTCTCAAATAAATTTAAAAAATATTGTTTTTAAAAAGTATAATGCCCCACATTCTGCAAAGAACATTATTTGATGAATAGTTTATACCGTGAAAATTATTATTAAAATTTTTATTTATTTCTGAGAGAGAGAGAGAGACAGTGTCAGCGGGGAGGGTCAGAGAGAGAGGGAAATACAGAATCTGAGACAGGCTCCAGGCTCTGTGCTGGCAATCAATACAGAGCCCAACGCGGGGCTTGAACCCACGGACTATGAGATCAAGACCTCACCTGAAGTTAGACGCTTAACTGACTGAGCCACCCAGGCACCCCTAAAAATGTTTTTTTTTACATGTATTCATTTTTGAGAGACAGAGAGAGACAGAATTCAAGTAGGGGAGGGGCAGAGAGAGGAGACACAGTATCTGAGGAAGGCTCAGCTGTGAGCTCAGAACCCATAAACAGTGAGATCATGATCTGAACCAAAGTGGGACGCTTAACTGACAGAGCCACCCAGGCGCCCCTGTATTGTGAAGATTATTAAAGGGAAACTTCACTAGAGTCAGAGGCTTGAATATGAAGCCATACCTCTCAGCATCAATTACAGGAAGAATTGTCAATTACAGACCACTGACAGAATCATCATCAACAGAAAAGAATGATCAATTATAGGCCCCAACAAAAAAAGATGAACTTGAATTTCTTATAAGACACTGACTACTCCTACATATCAGCCAGCGAGAAACTGGCATTACCTCGAACTCTTGCTTTCCTCCAACAGATTTTCACTCAGAACAATCCCTCCCAACTCCCTCCTTCTCCATAAAATAATGTTCCTCTCCTTTGTTTGTTGCACCTGCCTACGATTTTGCCCTAACTTGCATATCCCAAAATGCAGTTCTGTAAATATACCCATTCTTTTGCTAGTAAAAAAAAACATTTTATTGTTATATTAATATTACTTGGTGATCAGCCCTGGGATCCAGACAGAACCCCCAACAACTAGGAGACTGGAGAGCAAACAAGTGCAGTAACCATAGAGCCAAATGAGCTTATTGCTTCCTTATAAACCTGGAGTTTTTTCCTGGATTTCAAGTTCTGTTCTCTGTGTTCTGAACTCGCCAAGATTTATTCGGGATTTGTTTTAAGGCTTTGTCCTTGAGAATACTTGTTTGGCTTTTGGTCCAACTCCTTTTTAGAACCAGACTGTTCCTATTGGAACTGCATCGACCTTTCATTCAACTCCTTCTTGTGACACACCATTTCTATATAAACTGTTCTTGTCGGGAAAGTGCTAGCCTTCAGTAACCTCTTTTCTGGAACTGGACTATTCCTGGTGGAACTGTGCTGGTCTTCGGTCTTACTCCTTTTGGATTCAGGCTGTGTCTATTGGGAACTGTGCTGTTTAGGAATTTTTCTTTCTGCCTTAGAAAAAAAACCTCTAGAAAAGGGATCCCAGTCATCAAAATGCTTTTCAAGGGCACCTCTACTTTTAGGACCCCAGCCAGTTTTATGTTTAAAACTATAGTCCTTCCTCATGTATACTTCCAATTAGATGAACCCACTTAACTAAACATAATTTAGAACTTCAATGGCCATTATGGTAAACTTTTGATTTCCTTAAACTTAACTTTTCTCAAAAGTAAACTGGAAAGCCATGGCTCTACAAGTGTCAAAACTGAATGGGATGCCTCTACTGACTGGCATTTAGAAGCATCCAAATGTTATCAAGAACGTAAAACTGCCTCTACAAAATACAATTTCTACACTAAATGAGGCAAACAACTAAAAAACGGCAACAAGGCTTCCAAGGCCTCCCCTCCCCAAGCCCATCTGGTCTCAGGACTCCTGGCAGCCCCTCCTGCTCAAGCCCCGCCTCACTACCATCATCCTCCCTGGAGCCTCCAACTCTACTATACCCTTGGTTTCCTTGTTCAAATTCTCTCACTGAACTTCTCTTCTCTTCAGAATCTCTCCTGGCTTCCTTCTCTCCTAAACCTTTTAAAACCTGCCCCCTTAGAGACTTCTGAGGATCTAAATAATCCCCAAATTTCTTATGTTCCCTGGACTAAGGATGAATCACAAGTCAAGTTTCCTAAAGTGACTGAAGACCCCTATAAATTTGCTGAAGATCTGAGCAGTTATTTAAACTTACCAACCTGGTTTCTCAGATATACATTAGTTAGTCTACGTGCTTGTTCACGAGGGCCAGGCTAAAGAGTGGATGAAACTAGCCCAGTGGAAACATCCTGAAAGGGATTCAGACAAACAGACCCCTAACTTTTGGCAAGATATTAGAACACTTGGTTGGAAGCCTCTGCTGAGAAATTACAGTAGTCTTTCCTAAGCCTGTTAATTGGAACTAAATTTAGGCCTGCACAAATACCTGATGAACCTATTCATGACTATTACAATCATTCAAACTGTCTTTACAGAAAATTCTGATCTTGCTGTAGATATTGAATCCACACAGGTAGCATTTAACTTTATGTTTAATAGCAGGCTGAATTGGGGTCTTTCTCATTTAATTAAAAGAACCAAGATGAACGGGAAATTATGTCCATTCTAGATTTAATTTGGCAAACCAGCTTGCTTGCACCCTACATGAATTACCTGAAAGACTGCTAAAATTCTTAATTTTTAACTCCAGCAAATGAAAGCCCCCTAAGCAAACCCCAAACCCCCTAGTTTCTATTACTGCAAAGAGCCAGGACACTGGAAAAAAGATGGTTACCCTCTCAAGTGCTTCAGACATCTTCAGCCCTCTAGCCAGTCTTTCCAAAATGCTCTTAATTCCCAATGATGGGGCTTTAAGGAACTCCCAGGGGTCTTCCCAATCTTTCCACTTAATCAGGTTGGAGAAATCACTCTCAGATTGGGAATCAATTTCTCTCTGTCCTTTACACCAAGCTACAGTCTTGGAGCTCCATCTCACTGCTATGAAATAGATTTGCCTCAGCAGTTCAAATAGTGGGGGGTTTGAATCAACCTCTGCAGGTCCCTATCTCTGATACTATCCCCTTTTGTCCAGGCCCTTTAAGAAATACACACTTTTTTTCCCTCCTTAGTTCTGCCACCCCATTCAGTTATCAGGCTGAGATTTCTTAGAAAAATATTATGACAGAACTGCTTTCTCCCAAAAGGGGGAAATAATTTTATAATTAGACATTGGTAACTAAAATACCCAGCTAGGTAAGTTCAATGACCCTTCAACATCTTTTATTATATCTGACAGTTCCACAGCTGACTCTGAGGACAATGATCATTTGTCCCTATTGGATCAGCTATCATCCTCTTTATGCACAAGATCTTCAACAGATACTGGCAGAATCTATAGAGCATCTCCCATCAAGATTCAAAGAGATCACTCAAAACCCCTCCCCAGAATTAATGAATACCTTAAAGAAGCCCTTCAAGGCATCCAGACCATAATAGAAGATTACAAGGCTCAGGGCCTCATTATTCCGTACACTAGAGCCCATGACACTATGGGCACTTATTTTACCTATGAGAAAACCTAAATAGCCAAAGATGGAGGTTTGTTCAGGAGCTCCAAGTAATAGATACCATTGTTCTCACTCGGCACCCTCTTGTTCTTAACCCCCATATGTTACTGACGTCTACTCCTACACAAGAAATTTTTCACTATCTATTATCTGTGTAGTACACTTTTAATATTCCAGTTGGTAAGGCTAGCCAATTTATTTTTGCTTTCATTCTGGAAGAATAGAAATGTACCTGAACAATAATACACTAAGGTATAACAGAGAGTCTTTCTCATTTTTTCCAAATCTTAAAAGCTGACATGGATGACACAGTTTTCCGCAGGGTCTACTTTGCTACAATAGGTTATCTGCTTCTCTGCTGCACTTCTCAAACCTCTTCATAGGAAGACAGTATCTATCCCTTAAAACTTTTGGACTTATTGGGACATAAAGTCTCCAAAGAAAAATTGCAGTTTGCTCAAACTCAGGTTCTATACTTAGGGTACCTGGTTTCAGAACAAGGACTACATTTGGATTCTGGGAATCTTCACTGCATCCCACTTTCCCCAAATCTAAAACTAGTATCTAATTATGTTTTCTTGGACTGACTGCCAATGTTGAAACTGGATTCCAAACTTCCCTCTTACAGCTAAACCTCTATATGCTTTACTAACAAAAGGAAAAAAAAAAAGACAAACCTGACTATTATTTAGAAGATCAAGAAGACACAGCTTTTATGATTTAAAAAACAAAACCTAAAAGCCAACTTCCCTTTTTCCTCTTTGTATGTGAGAGAGAAGGAAGCCTTTACCTGCATTCCCCAAACCTCTGCAAAAGGGGGAAACCTCTTCTGATTATGGCCTTTCAGAAACACCCTCATGACGATCCTGTTATCAAATTATATCTTTACTTCCTTTTCCTAAAGGATTAGAAGGTTCAGAATCCACAAGTCTTTCTTTCACTTGATTTATTATCTGACTCTGGAACTCTTATCTAAATTCATGGCCTCTCAATTCGCAACCTTACAGGCTGCATTATTAGGTAACATTTGTTTCCAAACAGTTCTTTTCAGACAACACTACTGTTATAATACATCTTTGAGGTTTTGCTATTTTTTTGAGGTTCTGTTATTTTTTGCAACAAGTTCATTAGCTATTACATCATTTTTATACTTGCACTGTATCCTCCCAAATGCAGTTGGTTAATTCACTGTGCTTTTGCAGTATTCACCGGTTTGCTTTCACGGCCACTTTAAGTGGGGACTTCCAGGAGGCACACATAACTCTGTAGGGAGAACTTCTCCCCGATGTGGGAGTAAGTGCCAATAAATATTTTCAGTTACCTATATTCAGAGCTAGGGTCTTGGTTTAAAACCATCATACGATTTGGAATATTGTTACTTCTTGTTTTGTATAATATAAGTTTTGTATTTTGTTGTCTGCTAATCTTTTGTAGAAATCATATGCCCATAAAAAAGATCTCCAATGCTTACGTTCTTTATAAATATGAATTATACATGAGAAGTGCATAAGAGTTCTCCTTCCTAACCTTCCTTGTTATTCAAATGAGGCCATAAGTGATTTCTAACTGTTAAGTACTTTCCTGAAAGGTCCTTCTTAGCACTGAGGAAAACCATTATATATGGAAAAACTGACTCTTGATCAGGGCCGCTTTCAGAAACAGATCAAAAGGGGGGAAGTGAAAATTAATAGAGGAAAACCTCACTAAAGTAGACTGGGAAAGTGAAAAGGGGGAAATCACACCAGTCAACATTCATTACAGGAAAAACTATCAACTGCATACCCTGACAGAAGAATCAGAACAGGAAAAAGTGATCAATTATAGGTCAAAACCAAAATTGTAGTAGTTAGTACCACTACTACCCCTGCAAATCAGCTAATAAGAAACTGTCATCACTTTGAATTCCTGCTTTTCTAATGGACTTTTATTTAAAGCAACCCCTCTGAACTGCCTTCTCCTCCATAAAACAAAACAAAACAAAAATGTTACTTTTATTTGCTAGAATGGCCTATGGTTTTGCCATTGCTTGTGTGTCCTGAATTACAATTTTCTGCTATTCCTGAATAAGACCATTTTTGCTGGTAAAACTATTTTATTTTAAAAGTTAACAATGTCACATTATCTTGCTACAATCAAAAAAAAAAAAATTCTAAATTCTAGGGGCTCAGTCGGTTAAGCATCCAACTTCGGCTCAGGTCATGATCTCACTGTTCATGGGTTCGACACCTGAGTCAGGTTCTATGCTGACAGCTCAGAGCCTGGAGCCTGCTTCGGATTCTGTGTCTCCCTCCTTCTGCCCTCCCCTGTTCATGTTCTCTCTCTCTCTCTCTCAAAATAAATAACTAAGCACTTAAAAAAATAAATCCTAAATTCCAAATATACCTGTCCTCAAGAGTTTTAGGTAAGAGACTGGTCTTGGACTAGTTTTAGAAAATCATATGCCCATAAACTTACCAAATTCTCTTCTATCCAATGTTATGATTTCAGGATCATCATCGTAAATACCTAATTTAAAAGTAAAAATGATAAAATTAATGGTTCATCATAAAAATAAATTACCACATAAAAACAGATTACTTAGGTCTTGTTTGAAACATCAAAAAGCAGACTACTATACTACATCTCAAAGTTGAAGAAAGCACAATAAACAGAAAAACCAAGACTAAATGATACCACTGGTGATACATCTAAAGAATGATAAAAAAAAAAAAATAAGTTTCCTGATATGGACTGCTGCAGCTGTTTGGGGGTTCCTGATAACCATAATTTTAACTCCACAGAAAATTTCTATTATTTTTTTTTAACTTTTTATTTTGCAATAATTATGACTCACAAGAAGTAGTAAAAATAGCAGATTTCCATGTACCCTTCACTCAGCTTCCCCTAATGGTGACTTATGTAGTTTTAATAAAATATCAAAACTAGGAAATTGACACTGAATCCTTACTGTTAACTAGGGATTTCACTTCTTTTTCTGATTATGTTTTTTAAAAATAAACTATCACTAAAGCATTATTAGAATGTTTACAGAGATAAAGACCAGCTTATTTAATATAAATTTTATTTATCATAATTAAAACCAATGTGAGAAAATTTCATTTCTACGTATCAAAATAATACTAGTGATGGATATAAACCAGGTGTCAGCAAACTTTTTCTGTAGAGGCCAGTTAAATAGGCCTTGTGGGGCACACAGTTTTTGTCACAACTATTCAATTCTGCCCAGGAAGTGAGAGAAGCTGTAGACAATATGTAAATAAATGGGCATAACTTTATTCTCATAGTTTTTTGATTAGCTAAAACTTTATAAAAATAGGTAGCTGGCCAGATTTAGCCCATGAAATGTAGATTACTGACATGATATATACTACTGAGCTGCAGTGAATATACTAGAAAATAGTATTTTAAAGAGAAAAAAGGCAGTCCTGAGAAACAAATACTTCAGATATGAATTTAAAATATTTTATGTAGTCTAACATAAAAGCATACCTCAGTTCTTAGTGTGCATTTGAGGCTAATCAATAATGAAGAGAAATATTGGGTAAGCAAATGCTCCCTCTTTACCCACCTTGCGGGATCCCTGTGTTTACTTTACCCACTCTTGATTTCTTTCACTTGCTTCCTCCCTCCACTCTTCCCTCATTTCTTATTCCTGTCAATGCATCCAACTATTATTAATAAGGCTTCCACAAGAGAAGGATGGCATTTCTACTGATTGACCACTATTAAAGGAAACCTTAGCTTTTCTTGGAAAATATGATGCTTTGAAAATACCAAAAGGTCTTAGTATTTAACATCTACTGCAAATATTTTTTAAGTTAAATAACATCTTTTAAAAGTATCTAACAAGATCATAACTAAAATACCTTTACATCTGTGCAGACAATATCTACATACCACCTGACTTTGCTTTTGAATTCCGCTTCCATGATACATTAAAAAAATTCAAGGTGATACATATTAACTGTAAGTTTAGTGATGAAACAAAATTAATTTTCTAAATTTACTCAAATAAAAAAAACAAGATTTCATACAGAGTATCATATCATCTTACCAAAATCATAACGATAATAATTCCAGCTTTCATACTGGCCACCTTGATTATCTGCAAGTCCTTTTTCTCCGTATTTATCATACTTTTTCCGCAGATCTTCATCTTTAAGAACTTCATATGCTCTATTTATTTTTAAAAAATCACTATGTGCATTTGGGTTATTCTATTAAAAAATAGTAGATATAACAGTTGTTTCAGATATGTGATCAAGTACATTCAAAACCTCTATGAAGTTTTAATTTAACCTTGAAATTTCTGGGAGAACAGACACCAAAATTAAGGAGGAGGAATACAATATGAAATGGGTTATCATGGGTTGAAATAAAGTATTTTGAAGAACAAAGAAATTTCTAAGTTATTTTTTTATTTGAAGCAAAATCAACATATTATCTAAGAAAAAAAAAAGTGCCCCAATCCATCATATGATTAAATGAGACTAATATTAGAGTAAAACTCAAAACTGGATTGGAATGTTCCTCATTTGTTAGTCTTTCACAGAATTAGTTTTTGAAGAATGCTTTCATCTAAATAATTAGTTATAAAAGGTCTACCATGTTTCACATGGAAACTTAAAAATCATATTCTGAAATTTTAAAGAAAAATATGAAAAAATAAAAATTCTAAACATAACAGAAGGTAGGTCTCAGGGAAAGAAGACCAACTAATAGGTTTTAGGGAAATACTGATTCTACTGCTGAACTTTATGCAATCAAAATAAAATAACCCTATTTTAGGAACTCTATATAGAAAACAGAAAATTATAAATCATACCTTTCTCCTTGATGAGTTAAATCTCATTAAAAATTTAGATAAACTATAAAAAATACCATAAGTATTAAAACTAGTTTAGTTTTGAAAGATGACATTATTGAATACATAATCAAATATTTATGACTGGAATTACCTGGATTTGGCGGCTCTTACATTTTAATTTGTAATAATTTCTGACTCTGGTGTGAGATTTGTGCATGGAGAAAACGGTGCAAGTTGAAGCACGTTATTATTAGTTGTTACTGCCATTTTTGGCAAGAATCTTCCTAATTCTAAGGGAATAATTCTCCTGTTACAGTTATGAAATACTTAATTTTAACTTACTTCATTAAGATAAACTACTTCAACTACTCCATAGACATTATCGTTGGTTTTGGAATTAACATCTGTAATGGAACTGGTACAACTCAGTTTTCAAATTAAGACGGAACTGCATTTTTGATATCAATATTTTTTCACACTGTTCTCAATCAGTATTTTGCTGGTTCTTTTTTTAGTACAGAAGCTGAATTGTGGCTTTTGACATGTGATTCTTTTTAAGCATTTTGAGCACTTAAAATTTAACTCTGTATCAAAACTTCACTGAAATACATTGATCAGATGTATTTAAAAAGAAAACTTTACCTACCGGGTTTTTATCGGGATGTAGCTTCAATGCCAATTTCTTGAAAGCTTGTCTTATTTCTCTACTGCTTGAAGTTTTGGATACTCCAAGTAAACTGTAAAAATCCTGATCTGTGCCCACTAAAACGGTCACATACACTATTAGAAAACACAGAATGACCCTTTTGAAGTCTCTGAAGTAGTCATTTTTATTAAACCAGACTCCCATTCTTTTTCTTATACAAGTTCGGATTTAAGTGAACATTAAGATACACCACCAGTTCCAGTTGATACAATATGCAAGTTTGAGAACTTCTGTTCACATTACTCCAAGAGCGAATCAACAATCAAGAAACCGTGTCCCAAAATGTCAATCTAAAGAGAGGAAACCAGGTAGTTAAAAACACATTTAAAAAACCCAGCAATGACACTAGTAAATAACATGGCCATTAACAAGCAAATCCATTTGATGGCAAATCAGGGTGAGCTCCAGCCTCTAGTCTTTGGGGGCCCCTTCACTGCTTCCATATCCAGGCAGCCAGATTTGTTAAACCACTCAAGATAGGAAATATTGTAAAAGGTAGTGTGCAGTTGTAGCTAGCTACACCACTTTAAAAATAAACAAATTCAATGATTTGCTCTGATCAGCACAGAACACAAGGCTAGGAAAAAACCGTTTCCTTTTGTACCTAGCTTTATTAAGCACTGCTCTTTTGTAATACCACTTCCTTTTTGGCTACTCCTTTACCACTTTAAGGCTACATCGTTTTCATTTTAATCAGATTTCACTTGTAGGAAATATCCTTTGGAAGGACTAGAAGGAAGTATACGGTCCTTTCAAAGAGTATTTTTCATATATCTTTTCCAACAATGGCAGTGAATTTATAAACGGTTAGACAACATACTTAGTACGGCAAGTTTGTTCCGAGTTTTCTCAAAAGGTGCTTAGACTACACTTAAGTAGGGACTACTTTCTATAAATAGCCGAATAAGAACTACAAATTAACACTATAGTTTTATTGCAAAGTTGACATTTGAGGCAAAAATGGAAAAAGAAACAAAAAGAGAAGGAATCAGTTATTTTGACATGCTCACCTGTGCAGGGTAAATAATCTCCACTTCATCAGATCACAAAAGATCTCAAAATACTTTGGAAAAAATCTAACTTTCTTAGCATTGTTTCTCTTTTCTTCATTTAATCCTAAGCGTCTACATCTTCTCCTTACCTGCGAATGGTCTTTGGCTCACTTCTAACTCCTTTTCATGCAACCAAAACACACCTTTGTAACGTATAGTGATGGAGAGTAACAAATATTCAGACTAAAAAACAAGAGGAAAACAGAGAACATATTCTCCAATACCACTATGGGACAAGCAAGTGGTGTTCCTAGCGGTCGTTCTCAGCGTGGGTGTGGTTGACTACATCTGCGTCAAGCTTCGGGGACACGTGGAAGCTGCAGGTAAATGCAATACGAAGGATTTCTGGCTGCCATCACCCCAGAACAGGATGCGGAAAGAGGGGAAAGATGGGGACATCCCGTTAAAGAGACTATTGAGTGCTGCTGGTGTATGAAGTCTCTGGCAGGACTTGGGTGAAGAGAGCCTGAGTAACTGAGGCTTAAGTGAGAGAAACTGTAGCAAGAAACGGGGAAACGAGATTGGAAGAAGGGTGATGATGTAGGTAATCAGAAAAAGATCGGGAGCGAGAGCACAAAATCCGTCTCAGGGGCGGAGAGGAAGGGAGGGGAGATTGAGGTGCACAGGCGTTGCGCTCTCCCTTCCAGGAGGGCCCAGGCTGCCGCCGGCTCCAGCAGAGCCCCGGGCCCCGGCCCATGCCCACCTCAGTGTAGCGGGGTCGCCTCCGGCAGCTACTCCCCCATCCTCAATTCCCGGCGGCGGAGCCCACCCGGCCGAGCGCAAGCTGTGCGCGCGTGAACAAAGCACGCCCTCTCCGACCGCCGGGCCGCCGCGCGCGGGATGGGGGAGGACGAGCCGCACCGGCAGCAACCAGCGCTGCAGCTCCAGTCGGCTCCTCGCGCCCCGGTCCCCACGGCGAGCCGGGGCGGGGTCTGGCGCGGGGCACTATGGGAAAGGCGTAGAGGACGCCGGGGCCTGGGAACACACGCAGCCGACTCGGAAGGGGCGGCGGCAGCAGGGTGGGGAGGGCAGTTTAGCTTTGGGTTGACGTGGCCATCAGCGCGGAACCCGGCTTCGGCTCCGGGTCCAACCCGGAGCTGAGTAACCTGCTCAACCCCAGAAATCCGCGCCCCCGCAGTAAAGCCGCTGGCGCACGCGGCGGGCCGGACGTGGGTCTAGGGAACCCGCCTCTTCCGGCTTCCGTTACTATGGTGACGGGACAACCTGGGGGGCGGGTTTAGGCGTGCAATTTCCCTGTGGCCATGTTCTTAAAGGAAAATCAGAGATATGGGGCATTTTTCTGCTTGTTGGGTGGGTGTGGGAGAAAGGGGAAATTTTGTAGGTTTTAAAGAGGAGCTTGGCTGAAGTGACATTGATTATAGTGTCACTATGGAGGGCTGAAGAGGCAGTAGTAAACTGGGAGAAATAAAGGTGTGTGTGTGTGTGCGTGAGAGAGAGAGAGAGGAGAGAGAGAGAGAGCGAGCGAGCAAACATTTGAGCATTTTATATAGTATTGTCTGGTTTCCTAGTCATCCACGCTAGAAACTAGGGAGTTATCCATACTTCTCACTCTCTCACCTTTACATTTAAGTGATAGGTACAAAAACTTCATTTTTGGTGTGTGGAACACAGAACATTGGAAGTAGCTACATTTGCAACCATCAAAAGGAAAAAAAAATTATGAGGAAGCCTGTTTAAGACATTAACCTTAATGTGAAATAAGTTGTAATTGGTAACAATTTCATGAATAGTAAATAAAATGTAAGCTTACAAAAAACTGATGACTATATGGGATCCATAGCTGAACTAATACATTGCAAGAAAGAGGAGGAAGGAGGTGAACAAAAGCAGAAATATTGGAAGAGCCTAATGTAATAGTAAATATATGGTAGGAACTGGTCTAAGTACATATGTATTAATTCAGTCCTCCAAATAATCTTATATTATTCTGACTATAATTATATCCATTTCACAATTGAGGAAACAGGTAAATATGTGATAGACCTGGGATTCGCACTTAAGCAGCTTGACTCCAAAGACTGCAGTGCTAATCATTATGCCACACTGTGTGTGAACCAACAAAATCTTTAGAGTAAATTGGAAAGCAAAATAGAAAACTGGAGAATCAAGTAGGGAGCCGATCACAGTGGGTTTTATTCAATAATGAGAACATAGACTCTCCTTTTGGTAACGAGGAAGCTCCTTAAAGTTTTTAAAATAAGAGACTAAGGGTATATTTTAGATATTCTGGTAGTTTTTGGAAATTGATTACAAAGGGAACCAGATGAGAAAGGAAGAGCAATTAGGAGAGTGAGTGCTAGAGAAGGTAAATTTGGCAAGAGATGGTTATTGCTTGGATATGGGAAATAAAAGAAAGGAAGGATCTAAGGTTAGTTCTGGTTTAAGTAGCTGAGCACATGCACTGACTGAGGATTAGAGGGAAAAAATAAAGGATTCTGATTTGGATATATCTATTTCAAAGATCCTAGATTATGTCCAAGTAAATATACCCAGCCTAAAACTCATGGGGAATGTTTAGACTGAAGAAAAAAAAATAGGAAGTTATCAACTAATCTGTGGTAGTTGGAGCCACGAGTATAAATAAGATTACCTGGAGAAAGTATGCAGAATAAAAGCTTTTGAGTGAAGGATACAATCTTGGGGAATTCTAATATCTAGAATGTTACACAGCAAAGGAAACCATCAACAAAATGAAAAGACAGCCTTTGGAGTGGGAGAAAATATTTGCAGATTATATATCTGACAAAGGGTTAATACCTAAAATACATAAATAACTCCTACAAGTCAATAGCGAAACACTCCAAACAATATAATTAAAAAACAGGCTAAGGGGGTGCACCTGGGTGGCTCAGTTGGATGAGCGTCCAGCTTCCACTCAGGTCATGATCTCATGGGTTTGAGCCCCATGTCAGGCTCTGTGCGGACAGTTCAGAGCCTGGAGCCTTCTTCAGATTCTGCGTCTCCTTCTCTTTCTGCCCCTCCCCAACTGGTGTTCTGTCTCTCTCTCAAAAAATAATAAACATTAAAAAACTTTTAAAAAATGGGCAGAGGATCTGAATAGACATTTTTTTTTTCAAACAAGACATATGAAAGGTGCTCAGCATCATTAATCATCAAGGAAATGCAAATCAAAAGCACAATGGGATATTACCTCATACTAGTTAGAATGACTATTATCAAAAAGACAAAAAATAGTAAGTGTTGGTGAGGATGTGGAGAAAAGGAAACCCTTGTACCCTGTTGATGAGAATATAAATTGGTACAGCCCCTATGAAAAACAGTATGGAAGTTCCTCAAAAAATTAAAAACAGAATTACTATATGATCCAAAAATTCTACTTCTGGATATTTACTCTAAGAAAATGAAAACACTAATTAGAAAAGATATATGCACCCTATGTTCATTGTAGCATTATTCATAATAGCCAATATATGGAAACACCCTAAATGTTGATTGAGAGATGAATATGGTACCTATGTAAAACAGAATATTATTCAGCCATAAAAAAGAATGAAATCTTGTCATTTGTGACGACATGGGTGGATTTTGAGGGCATTATGCCAAGTGAAAAAGGACATAAAGAAAAAGACAAATACTGTATGATCTTATATATGGAATCTAAAGCACACACACACACACACACACACACATACACACACACAACATCAAATTTATAGATACAGAGAACAGATTGTTGATTGCCAGAGGCTGGGAGTAGTGGGTGGGCCAAATGGATGTAGAAAGTCAAAAGGTACAAACTTCAAGTTATAAATAAGTCCTAGGGATGTAACGTACAGCATGACTGTAGTTAATAATACTGTAATGCACTAAGAGAATAGATGCAAAAAATTCTCACCATAAGAAAAAAAATTCTGTAACTATGTATGGGATAGATGTTAATTAGACTTATTGTGGTCGTCATTTCACAATATATATAAGTGTTATGTTGTATATCTGAAACTAATATTCCAATTATACCTTAATAAAGAAATTACAAATTAAAAAAATGTAAATTCTATGAAGACAGGAATTTTTGTTTGTTTAAATTACTGTTGTATCCCCAGGTGCTCTTAATGCACAGTGGGTACTAAATAAATATTTCTTAAATAAAACAAATTAATTTGAGAACCGGGATGAAAAAGAAGAGCTCATTAAAGGAGTCAAAAAAGAGATGATCACAGATGTCAAGAGTGATTCAGGTAAGAAGCTGACTAAGACTTGAGGTTTTTAAAAAAAATTTTTTAGATGTTTTATTTATTTCTGAGAGAGAGTGTGAGCAGAGGAGGGTGAGAGAGAGAAGGAGACACAGAATCTGAAGCAGGCTCCAGGCTCTGAGCTAGCTGTCAGCACGCAGAGCTCAAACCCACAAACCGTGAGATCTAGACCTGAGCTGAAGTCAGATGCCCAACCGACTGAGCCACCCAGGCTCCCCTGACTAAGACTTGTTAACTGGGCCTCGCAGTTGGGAGGTCATAACTACTACAGCTAGGACAAATTTGATCGATGGTATGGGTGGAAGCAAGGTTTCAGTGGACTGAAGATTGGACTGGAGCTGAGGAGATGGAAAGAACAAGTAAATAGGACTCTGTTGAAAGTGTGGATGAGAAAAGGAGTGAGGCAACTGTACTACAACTTGAGGAGGATGTGGATTTGGTGATGAATTGGTCATGGTGGGGTAAGTAAGTTATTTGAAGACACATTTCTACTTCAGAAAATTGACATCAGGGATGTCCACCTGCTTTAGGGAAACCAAAGCCTTACTAGCCTCAGTATAATAAATCAAAACTTGATACCACTGTTCTATCATATCTGCATGAGATAAGTTATAACAGGGGACTATTTTCATTTCTTTTTTTTTTTCTTAATTCTGTCTGGGGCATTGCTACTCATTTTTCAAGACTTGTTCACGTTTCTTCTAAAATATAATTTTCTGTGAGCCATTCAAGCACATTTGAGTATTTCATCCATTATTGCATTTATCATGCCACATAGTAATCATGTTTCATTGGTTGGTCTACTATAATGAATTCTTTGAGATCAGGAATTAGATTTTATTTACTTTTTCCCTCAAGGTCTAGTTAGAACAGTGCTTGGCACCTATTCAATGCATGCATTATGATGAATGAAAAGTCAATATTTATCATGTGCAAAGAGGAAAGAATGGCCCTTTGTTCCTAAAGTCATTATCACCTGGCCAAAGGGGAGAAACACGAAGAACACACATTCACATGTAGAAATATAATATAATAAATTTCAAATGAGTGGTATAAACAATAAGTTCTATAAGGACTCAAGTTGGAGTTTAATGGCTCAGAATCCAATGAGAGTGCAATATGGGTGTTTCCGAAATAAAAAACAATGCATAATAAATTTGAAGTTTCAGAATCAGGTGAAATCTTTGAGGTGATGGAGTTCATTCTTTAAATTTGTAGGGGAGGAAAGTGTGGCCCAGGAAAGTTGATGAGTACTTGCCAAAGACACTGAAATGTAAATGGATGAAATGAGAATATAACCTATGTTTCCATGTCTTCCTAGCCCGTGTGAAATGATAATTATCATCACAATAACTAAAACTTACATGTGCCTTATATATCCTAGGCACTCTATCAAGCACTTTGCTTATATTAGCACATTTAATTATCATAACAATTCTGTGAGTTAAGTACAGTTGTTATGTCAATTTTACAGATGAAGAAACTGAGCCTAAAAGAGGTTAAGCTACTTAACCAATGTGATACTGTTAGTAAGTGGCAGATTTTGGATTCCAGCCCGGGCAGTCTAGATCTGGAGTCTATAAGGAACACTGCAATCAGTTAATTGAAATATTTTTTCATAGCAGTTATTTAAGCTAAAATTAGGTGTTATTTTCATATATTTTTTTTCATAACACCCTAATAACCTGTCACAAGTGCTTCATTTGGGAGGTAAATCATAATAGCTTACTAGATCAGATGAAATTTGTAAGGACAAAACAGTTGATGTCTTGAAATCACCTACAGCATCCACTAATGGAATTGATATTTAATATATGTGTTGAATTTAGTTGAATTTGTGGTTGCTTATATTTCTATGATGATTGTATTTCATAGTCTCATCTCCAATAAACAGGTCAAACTGTAGCTGTAGCTCACCTTTCTTTTATGCTTGTTTCTCTACATCTCAGTTATGTTGAGACAGTTTTTAGTGTTAAAAAAGTTATGTGTTAATTAAGCCCTTGAACTAATAAAAGTCAAAATAAAGCAGACATAGGAATGTACGTAAATATATATACACACATATGTATATATATTTTGTAAACCATGTTTTTTCTTGGGACTAATTCCTACATAATACTTGCTAAATTGAAATGAAAGCAAATGAAAAGCAAATATGGGTTGACAGTCCTAGTAAAATATTTTTTCTTTCCATTTTACTTGATAAATAACAGGGGCCAGGAGATTAGATTATTAACTGATAAAATGTGTCTGCCAACCTACCTACATCTCAAGTCCTTGGAGATGATAGAGGAATTTATTTAAAAAAAAAAAATCCACATGATTGTTGCAGAACAACAAGTGCCCTCCTCATTGGACCAGAAACTTTGAGGAATCCCTGAAATGTGTATTGACAGAAGAAATCGCTGAGCAAAGCACAAAGAAAAATGCTGTAAAATGTGAGAATGGCTCTGGATGTTTGTAAGTAATGAAGAGAAGGACATGGGAATGAGAAAGCTTATAGGCGTCTGTTGGTTGAGGCACTGCATTTAGGGTAGCTCTGCAGGTTGGTCCCTGTGTAGGATGTTCCCAAGACCACCCCCAGGCTTGATGTTTCACTGGAATGACCCATTGGAATAAGAGTATAATTGTACTCATGGCTGAGATTTAATACAGGGGAAGGGAATAAAGCAGAATCATCAGAGAGAGGAGGAGCATGGGCCAAGTCTGGAAGAAACCAGGTGGAAGCTTCCAAGGGTTCTCTCCCAGTAGAGTCACATAGGTCACACAACTCCAGCAGTAAGTTGTGGCAACATGTGCAAAGTGCTGTGACCACATGTGCAAATGGTTGTATACAAGGGAAACTCAGTAAAGACCAAGTGACCAAAGTTTTTATTGGGAGCTGGACATGTAGGCATCCTTTGCTTAGCATGCACCAAAATTCTAGACCCACAAAAGGAAAATAGATGTTCAGCACAAACCACATTGTTTTTAAAGTTCAG
>NW_027533262.1:258163-311277 GCF_008692635.1 Crocuta crocuta | reverse complement strand
AAATTTTCAGCCAAATTCCCAGATACCAGGCAAGGACCAACCTTCCAAACAGGACTTTCCAAGAATGACAGTCTCAGGCTTGCAATGATAACTTTTTCCTGCATATCTTCCTCTACTACTCTACTTCAACCAATCAAGTAGTACATAGTGGAGGCATCCTCTGCCAGACAGGTAGACTGAGGATATGAGCATTTTTGAGGTGTCAGGTAAAGGCCCTAGTTTGCTAGGTCGAATTTTCTGCCATATGCAGAAAATTAGTGATTGGCACCATTCTCCCAGCAACACATTTTCCCTTCTTTGTCAACACAAAAGAGATCGTATAGTGCATAGTAGTAGCAAGAGGAATTCAGGAGTGTACACAGAGTGGTCTAAGTGCATCCCAGGAGGTACACAGTTTATTTTTCTTGGGTGGGGACAGGGACAAAAATTTTTAACTATTTTATTTATTTATTTATGCAGGATTTTTAAAGTTCATTTATTTTTGAGAGAAAGAAAAAGGGGGGAGAGAGAGAGAGAGAGAGAGCATGCACGTGAATGGGGAAGGGGCAGAAAGAGAGGGGAGAGAAAGAGAATCCTAAGCAGGCTCCACACCACCAGTGTGAGCCTGATATGGGCCTTGAACTCACAAACTGCAGGCTCATGTCCTTGAGCCAAAACCAAGAGTTGGTAGCTTAACTGACTGAGCCACTCAGGTGCCCCATTAACTCTTTACTTTTAGTAAAATATAATTTTGAAAAATTTAACTTGTATTACTAGAATGTCAGCTACTTGGAGTCAGGGATCCAGATCGGTGAACATGACAGAGAGGGGCTAGTGTTTTCCCAATCAAAACTGCCCAACACTAGGACCAGAATGCCTTTTCTGAATCTGATATGTGGCCTTCTAAATGCCTGGGTCCTTGCCCAGAATGTGATCGGTGATGGAGGACCTGCACAGCTACTGCTTCTTTCTCAGGAATTTTATCACAGGCCTGGTACATTTGATGTCTGGCCATTTGACATTGTTCACTCAACAGTTGGCACAAAAAAATAGGGCATTTGGGCTGGTGTACTAAGTTCTGCAGATCAAACACCTACTCTAGAAGTGGGAAAAGCCCAAATTGAGCAGTATGACTGGCTTCAAGGATTGGGAAGGATAATTACTAACATTACAAGAACTAGTCCTTTGAAGTCTCAAGTTTCTTAAATAATAAATTTGCTGAGAATGCCAAGAGTTGGGGAGATAGATTGGCAATATCCCATGGCTGTTATTAAGGGCTTTGAGGGAGTTGCATAAGATGTGACCCAGAAGGAGAAGGGTGACCTGGAGCTGCAGGTGAAACTACTAGTTGAATATTCTGGTGGGTGGAATGTGCAACAAATTTTAGATAAATTGAGACCAAATAAATGGGCCATTTCTCTAATCCACTTTCTATAAGTAGAGCAGTAAAGGTTGCCATGTAACCAGGGTGACACTATGTCAACACTATGTAATAGGAGACAGAGAATGTTTTAGGGCACTATGTACAGCAAGAAGAGGGAAAAGTTTAAAGTGTGTGGCCTTTATTATCATCCCCTCTGCTTCCTACTTCCATGAAAGTGATAACCTTTCATCAGACCAAGTAAACTAACAGAATCGCTGGGTGGGCCTCCACAATGACCCACGGAAGGCTATGTGGTTATGGCATCTAGATAAAGAGGCCAAATGGTAGCTGCTAACCAACCCCACCCCACCATGATCCCAGACTTGTCTGATGACTCATGTATTAAAGCTGTGCAATTGCAGATGTTCACAGACACAGTTAAAGCATTGAGAGTATGATAGTGTTTGCTTTGGGGCTATCCAGAGACCCTCCAATCAGACATGGATTATGCTTTACAGCCCAGAAAATAATAAGTTAGACATAGCCATAGACATAGCATAGGATCCTATGGCTATATGGCTATTCCATGCCCATATCACCTGCAGAGTGTGTGGCAATAAAGTGCTGGAACAGGTACCTGAAAAAGACAAATTTCAATAGTCTGTTGCTTACCATGCCACTGGCAGACTGGTTGGACCTCCTGCCTAATGTATCTGCCCGTGGTACATCTACCCAAAGGTTTATCCATTCTTAGCCATATTCTAGCAATCCAAAAACTTTGGGACATAGAAGTATCTGGAGTGGAACAAATACAGTGCAGGACCTCAGCCTGCATACAACTTCCCACACTCCTTTTTTTTCCTACCCTGACTTGATCAATTAGTTAAGAAGCCCAGACTGCATCTTATGTGAGTGGGTGGATGGACACCAACCTAGATACACTATTGTGGTCACTCTTTCTACCTTGTCCCATGTTACATTGCACCTCTAGATGCAGACATTGCACTTCCACACTTAAGCAGACATTCTATTGTGTGGTCACTGCACTTACCATTCTTATGATACATGCACTCATTCTTAGCTCCATAAAAGGTGGGAGAGTGCTGTGGCAACAGGGAAAGTCATGGATCCCAGATAAATTGATTTATGGTTTGGTGGGTGAGATAACAACTTATGATTCTTATTGAATTGCATAATCAATATGACAGTAGCCCACTGTCAGGCACTCACTATCCTCCAGGATCCAGTAGAAAGTTGAGGACTACTTTCATGTTGATAATTGTTATGAAAGGATACCATTGCCACATAATAAAACTCTAAAGGCCTAGGCTGTGATCCTCCTAGTGGGGCATATCAGAAGCACCTTATAGTATTTCAGTCTGCCAAAGGCATTTTCAGTATCATTAGACCTATTGCTAATAAGGTTCAGGAGAAAGGACCATTTGCATCACAGTTTAGATCTACTTATTTCAGACTCTTTCTTAATTCAGATCCATTGAAAACTGACCAGTCTCATGAATTACTTGGCAAATGAGTTGAAGTAGAACAGCTATATACTGTAAATACTGCCTCCAAAGTTTGAGAAGCTACCAAATGTTGAACTTCTTCCTCCCTGATAGATGCAGCAACTCATACCGTTATGCCATTTATACTACTTATACCATTATAACTTATATCAACTCATACCATTATACCACTTTAAAAGAGAGATCCAGAGCACCTGGGTGGCTCAGTCAGCTAAGCTTCCAACTGTTGGTTCCAGCTCAGGTCACGGTCTCGTGATTCGTAGGTTCAAGCACCACATCGATCTCCACGCTGACAGTGCGGAGCCTGCTTCGGATTCTCTCTCTCTCTCTCTCTCTCTCTCCCTCTTCCCCTCATGCTCTCTTTTCCTCTCTCTCTCAAAATAAAGAAATAAACTTAAAAAAAGTTATATTCCATCATGACCTGAACCACTGGACCTCTAGAAACCTTACCAATATGGCAGGGTCCTGAAGTTTACCTCCAATTCTCTGGTATATGTATGTGCTTGTTACATTCTGCTTATCTATTCCAAATCAATATAGTGGATCCATATGATGGTCTTGAGGATATTAGAATGATTAAAATCTCTCCAAACCATATTATGACAGTAAGAGATTTGACATAGTCCTGAAATAAGGTAATAGAGACGTGCTGTTGGTGGTGCTAGGTATGCAAATTGCTTCTGTTTTCTCTTCTATAACTAAAAAGCCAAGCACTTAACAGGTTACAAATTAACAGGTTAATTACTAACTGCATACCAGGTGCCAAAGACTGCGCTAGATTTTTTTCAGCTAAGAAAATATATTTGAAAATGTAACTTTCTTTAGCATTACCATTTTATTCTCCAAGAGCCAATGACTTTTGCCCTAGCAAAAATGCCAAGTTAAATGAGAATATGTTAGGAATCACCAGTTTTGCATGTCTCAGGCCTTCAATGGTGGTACTAATGTCTGGAATTCATCCTGAGGTGTAATTTTCCTTTTAGTTTACTTTCTTTGTGTCTGTGTCATACAGGTTCAGATGCTACGATTTGGCCCTTTCTAGCATAAAAGCCCTATTTGTCCTCAAGGAACCAATACTGGGTTTCTCCAGTTACTAAGCATATCTATTTATACTATACAAGCTAGGACAGGAGAAATACCCATAGGATAGGCCCACCTCTTCTTGGACCTACTATTAGGTTCAGGCTAAACTCTATGAGCCCTATTCTGCTTAGCAGATTATGGTGGCATTTTGGGTTTATAGGCATCAAACTCAAACAGCAAAAACTTAGAATTACTGTCTAAATATTGCCAGAAGGTCTGGTTGTTGTTTTCCTCTCCCAAGGGCAGTGTAAGTCTGGACAAGGGCACTGGTCCCCCTAGGGCAGGCTACAGGGGAAAATTAATAGTATCTTTCTGTTCTCATGTTGCCAGACTCTCTCACTTGAAGTCTGGGAGTTGGTTTGGTCTGGGAGCTAAGTAAGAGTCTGTGAATCTCCACTATGGTAATTTACTTTTCTGCCCAGAATATCTAGACATTTTCCTCCTATATATGTTAAATGGTACCTTAATAGCTGCTTATCATTTACGTTTCTTGGGACCCTGTAGTCAATGAGCCATTACTACGATCACTGCAGTTCAAAACACTGTGTTTTCACTCCATGTCTGTAATAATTGTACCCTTCTACCCCTGCTAGTTTAACCCTATCACCTGACCTTAATTTTAGGAACTTATTGTTCTCAATGAGATCAGCAACTCATTTCTATTGCAATGTTCTCCACCACCATTTCTGGCCGATGGAGGAGAGCCAACACAGAGCTCTTTAAGGATGTTATTGCCTTTCTCCCAAATCACTTTGGTGAAGTCAATGTCCTTTTGTTCCACATGAAGGGATGGTTTGGCAGTGGCAGGGTAGACTGAACCTCATAGATCCATTTCAACTTATTCTTTTCCCTGAGCCTTTAGACTTCTTCCTTTATAGTATTCCAGGAAAGTTCTGACATTCTGACCTCATTAACCACAAGCCATCATTTAATCTAGGCTTCATTTGGCTAACCTAACACATTATTAACAGATGCTGAAGCCAAAATATTAGACATGATACCTTAAGTGAGTGCATTTATGTAGTGAATTTGGCCCTCTCGACCTCTTGATCTAAATAGAACTCATTTTTCTACATGCTTCCTGGGCTCTGGTCAGTACGAATCAGAACTTTGATTATTTTTTAAATTTTTACATTTTTCTATAAAATTTAAAAACAGGAATAGTTTTGATTTATAGAAAAAGTGCAAAGATAGTACACAGAGTTCCTGTATATTCTTCACCTAGTTTTCCCAAATATTTACACCTTACTTAATCATGGGACATTTGTGAAACTAGTATTTTAACATTGGTACTATATCGTTAACTCTACTACAGACTTTATTGGGATTTTCAGTTTTACCACTAATAACTGGCAGTTCTTCTAACTCATTTTGTGTGCACACCATTTCTTGAGGAATCAGGTCTTGTGTTGCTCCATCTGGACTATGTTGGGCCTTGAATGAATAAGGCCTATAATGTTATGGGCCTAGAATGAATAAGAAGTGGTGGGGGTGAGTTCTGGGAGCATCATTATGAGGAACCCAAAACACCCACTATATAAGGGCAGAAAAATAAAAAGATAGCTTCAATAAAAATTCACATTTGAGAAAATGTACAATGGGAAACACATGCACACAAACATAGATATCAAAATCCTGAGCACATATCATATCCTGTTAGATGTGAAAAGCAAAGCAGGAAAAATAAGTCTTACCATTATCCAATATGACAGCTCTCTGAGGTGATGTCGTTTTTACTTTATTTTCCCTGGTTTCTCTACTTTCTAAGAAATGCTCCTTTGCTATTGTCCTCTACAGCCACATCTGAGGGGCCACTGGGAAGGAAGCGTGAAGAGAATAAATTTGTTAAGGATAAAGAGAAAAGATAGAGAAGCAGAAAATAGCTAATCCAGATGTGGGATAACTATAAGCCAGGCCCTGTCACACAATAATCCAGTTAAGTCACAAAAATCCTCTGAGGTAGCTATTACTGTGCCAGTTTTACAGAAGGGAAAGTGAGGCACAGAGAAGTCACTAACTTGCTCAAAGTCAGATAGCTAGTGAGGACAGAACTGGAACTTGAACCTGGGTAGCCTGGTTCTAGGGTTTGCACTTTGGCAATGGGGTAATGTTGGCCTCTTAAAATGAGTTGGGAAGTGTATTCTTTTCCTTTACTTTTTGAGAAACATTGTTTTTATTTTTTCTTTATGTGACAGAAGTCACTGTATGTTCACCAGGACTTAGAGGTTTTTTTGAGAGAAAGGTTTTATATAATTTTTAAATTATGCATATATATTTCTTTATTAGATATAAGGATATCCAGATTTCCTATTTCTTCTTGGTAATTTGTGTCTTTCAAGTGATATGTCCATGTCATCTAAGTTGCAGAATTTATTGATATAAAATTGTTCATATTATTCCCTTATTATCCTTTAGTGTCTGGAGAATATGTAATGATATTCCTGTTTTATTTCTGACATTGGTTAATTGTATCTTTTTTTCCTCTCATTTTTCTTGATCAAGCTATTGATCAATTTTTAAAAATATTTTGGAAGATTTTTAGTCTTTTGTATGATTTATTTTTATTTTTCAGTTTCTTATTTTGTTTTTTAATCTTTATTTTCTTCTTTCTGCTTATGTTGGGTTTAATTGATCTTTAAAATTTCGTCTCTTAAACTTAAGATGGAGGTCTAAATTATTAATTTGAGACATTTCTTTTTTTTTGAATAAACATTAAAAGCTAGAAGTTTCATTTTCTTTCAGCTTTGTGAGATATAATTGACAACATTGTAATATGTTTGTTGATATACATTATTAAAGGATTACCACCTCTGAATTAATTAAAAAAATTTTTAATGTTTATTTATTTTGAGAAAGAGATAGAGAGAGAGAGTGCATGGCAGGGGAGAGGAAGAGAGGGACAGAGACACAGAATCCAAAGCAGGCTCCAGGCTCTGAGCCGTCAGCACAGAGCCCGATGTAGGGCTCGAACCCACGAACCATGAAATTATGACCTGAGCCGAAGTCAGACACTCAACTGACTGAACCATCCAGGTGCCCTTTTTTAAAAAGATTTTTTAATGTTTTTTTATTTTGAGAGTTTATGTTTATTTATTTTGAGAGACCACTGAATTAATTAACACATCTATCACCTAACATATTTACTTTTTTTGTGTGAGAATATATAGGTTCTATTCTTTTAGCAAATTTCAGTTATACAATGTAGTATTAGCAATTACAGTCACCATATTATACAACAGATTGTCACTTACTCATCTTATAACTGAAAGGATATACCAGCCTCTCCCTATACTCCATTACCTGGTTCTGACAACTACCATTCTACTCTCTGTGTCTATGAATTCAACTTTTTAAAAAATTATTATTGTACATAGAGGTGATAAAATGCAGCATTTATTTTCCTGTGTCTGGCTAATTTCACTTAGCATAATGCTCTGTTCTCTAGGTTCATCTGTGTCATTGCACATGGCAGAATATCCTTTTTGTAAAGTCTGAAAAATATTCCATTCTGTGTTGGTATGTCTGTTTGTGCAAGTGATATTTTGTTTATCCATTCATCCATTTACAGACTCAGGTTGTTTCCATACCTTGGTTATTGTAAATAATGCTGAAATGAACATGGGAGTATAACATTTGGAGAAAGTTATTTCCTTTGTATATTAGTATATCCAGATGTGGGATCATATTAGTTCTATTTTAATTTTTTTGAGGAACCTCCATACCATTTTTCATAGTGGCTGTTCCAGTTTACATTCCTACCAAAAGGATTTCCTTCTCTCCACATCTTTGCCAACACTTGTTATTTCTTGTCTTTTTGATAATAGACATCCTAACAAGAGTGAGGTGATAATCTCACATTGTGGTTTTGATTTACATTTCCCTCAGGATTAGTGATTTCATTCACCTTATCATGTACCTGTTGGCCGTTTTTATGTCTTCTTTGGAAAAATGTCTACTTAGGTCTTTTGCCCATTTTATGAATCTGTTTCTAAAACTTTTTGTTTTTATTTTTTAGAAAGAGAGAGAATGAGTGTGAGCAGAAGAGAAGGGCTGAGGGAAAGAGAGAGAATCCCAAGCAGGCTCTGCACCATCAGCACAGAGCCTGAAGCGGGACCTCGATCCCATGAACCGTGAGATCATGACCTGAGCTGAAATCAAGAGCTGGGTGCTTAACCAACTGAGCCACCCAGGCACCTCTGCTCATTTTATAATTGCATTAGTATTATTATTTTTTAGCTAGTAAGTTATGAATCTTGTATACTTTATATGTTAACCCCTTAACAGAGATGGGGTTTGCAAATTTTTCTCACTTTCAGTAGGCTGCCTTTTCATTTTGTTGATGGTTCCCTTTGCTGTGTGGAAGTTCTTAATTTGCTATAGTCCCAATTGTTTATTTTTGTTTTTGTGGCCTTCACTTTTAGGGTCAAATGAAAAAATTTTTCCAAGATTGATGTCAAGGAGCTTACCATCTATGTTTTCTTCTATGAGTCTTATGGTTTCAGGTCCTTATAAATTAAAGTCTAATCCATTTTGAGTTATTTTGGGCTATGGTGTATGATACTGGCCCAGTTTTATTCTTTTGCATGTCGCTGTCCAGTTTTCCCAATACCATTTATTGAAGAGACTGTCCTTTCCTCACTATATAGTCTTTGCTTCTTTGTCTTGAATTAATTAACCACACATGTGTGAATTTATTTCTGGGATCTCTATTCTGTTCCACTTAATAGGTGTCTGTTTTTATGCTAATACGTTACCGTTTTCATTACCATAGCTTTGTAGAGTAGTTTGAAATCAGGAAGTGCAATGCATCCAACTTTATTGTTCTTTCCCGATCTTACTTTGGTTATTTTGGATTATTTTTGTGGTTCCATACAAATTTTAGACTTTTTTTTTTTTTCTATTTCTGTTAAAAATGCTAATGGGATTTTAATAGGAATTGCATTGAATCTATAGGTTGCTTTGGATAGTATGGATATTTTTTTAAAAGTTTTTAAAAAAAATTATTTATTTTGAGAGAGAGAGACAGAGAGAGAGCAAGTGAGCAGGAAAGGGGCAGAGAGACAGGGAGAGAGAGAATCCCAAGCAGGCTCTGTGCTGTTAGCATGGAGCCTGATGTGGGGATCAAACTCATGAACTGTGAGGTCATGACCTGAACTGAAATCAAGAGTCAGACGCTTAACTGACTGAGCCACTTAGGCACCCCTGGGTAGTATGGACATTTTAACAATATTAATTCTCCCAATTCATAAGCACAGCATATCTTTCCCTTTATCTGTGTCTTCAATTTCTTTTTTTTAATGTCTTATATTTTTCAGGATACAGATCTTTCACTTTGGTTAAATTTGTTCCTCAGTACTTTATTCTTTTTAATACAATTGTAAATGGGTTTTCTTAATTTCTCTTTCTGCTAGCTCATTGTTAGCATATAAAAATAAACTGATTTTTATGTCTTGACTTTATATTTTTCAAATTTACTGATTTCATATATTAGTTCTAATCTGTTCTGTTTTTTTGTTGGTGGAGTCTTTAGGGCTTCCTATATATAATATCATGTTATTTGCAAATAGAGACTTCTATCTACAGATTTTACTTTTATCTTTCAAATTTGAATGACTTTTATTTCTTTTTCTTGCACAATTGCTCAGGCTAGCACTTCTGGTAGTATGCCAAATAAAAGTGGTGAGATTAGCCAAACTTGTTTTGTTCCTGATTTTCAGGGAAATGTTTTCAGCATTTCACTATTAAGTATGACAATAACTATTCGTATACAGCCTTTATTTTTTTGTTGTATGTTCCTTCTATACTCAGTTTCTTGAGAGTTTTTACCATGCAAGAATGTAGAATTTTGCCAAATCCTTTTTTGGTATCTATTGAGGTGAGCATGTGATTCTTCTCTTTTGTTAATGTGGTGTATCAAATTTATTGATTTGCATATGTTGAACCATCTATGCACCCCAAGGAAAAATCTCACTTGATCATGGTGTATGATCCTTTTAATGTACCATTGAATTAGATTTGCTAATATTTTGTTTACAATTTTTACTTTTATGTTCATCAGGGATACTGGCCTGTGATTTTCTTTTCTTGTAGTGTCTTTATTTGGCTTTTGTATGAGGTTAATAAAGGCTTCATAAAGTGAACTTGGAAGTGCTCCTATCCATCACTTTAATTTTTTGGAAGAGTTTGTAAAAGATTATTAGTTCTTAGAATTTTTGGTAGATTCACCTGTGAAGCCATGTTGTCCTTGACCTTTTTTGTTGTTGTGGAGAAGTTTTTGAATACTGATACAATATTCTTACTAGTAATGGGTCTGATTAGATTTTCTATTTGTTCATGATTTTGTTTAGGTAGATAGTATGAGTCTATCCATTTCTTCTAGGTTATCTGATTTGTTGGCATATAATTTATTCATAGTAATTTCTTATGATCTTTGTATTTTTGTGTTATCTGTTGCAATGTCTCTTCTTTCACTTATAACTTATTTCATTTAGAAAGAACTTATTATTATATATAATATAATATAACTTATTTCATTTATAATATAACTTATATTATTAACATAATATAACATTTATGACATAACTTATAAGGTTATTTGTCTTGGCAAGTCTAGCTAAAGGCTTATATATTTCTGTTATCTTTTCAAAAAGCCTACTTTTAGAGCCATTGATCTTTTCAGTCTCCCTTTCATTTATTTCTGCTCTGGTATTTGTTATTTTTTTCTCTTGACTAATCTTGGGCTTTTTTTTCTAGCTCCTTGAAGAAAGTTAGGTTAGGCTCTTTTGTTGTGTATGTAACATAGGTATTTGTTACTATAAATTTTCCTTTCAGAACTGCTTTTCATCATCCCATAAGTTTTAGTGTGTTGTGATTCCTTTTTTATTTGTCTCAAGGTCTTTTTGATTTCTCTTCTAATTTCTTCTCTGATCCATTACTTGCTCGGAAGCATGTTGTTTAGTTCCCATACATTAATAAAGTTTTCAGGTTTCGTCTCATAACTGATTTCTAGTTTCATATCATTATGGTTCAAAAGGATGATTGATAATGATTTCAGTTTTATTTCATTTTTTAAGACCTGTTTTGTGCCCAGCATATGCTCTTTCCTGTGGAATGATCTGTATATTAGAAGAACATTAGCTGAAATGATCTATTCTGTTGGACCCCAAGTGTACAGCTGTGAGGATTGCTTCTGCACCATTAAACACTGCTTTATTTTTTCCTATAGTTATTGGGACTTATGAATGCAAGCCCTGTTGGCTATCAGGGCTAGGTGATTTGGGGCCTGGATTTTGGGTTGCAGCTATAAAGGTTGGGATGCTAGTTATATTAACAAATGCCTTCCAGGGAGATACTGGGGACTCGGTTTTGTTGTTGGAATGAGCTGGGTGGTAAAGTGTGAGAACAAGAAGCCAGAGGCACCATAAGAAGTCCTGAAGGAAAGGGATGGAGCAGCAAGGAACTGAAAGGAGTTCCATTCCCAGGTCAGAAAGCCATCAGGACTGCTCGTTCTCTCCAGAAGGACATCATACGGGTGCCAGGCCAGGGATAAGAATGTTTTGTCTGGCGCCAGATGTACTCATGATTCAGTATGGAATACACTGCAGGTGCATGTCCTGTCAAGATGCCAAATACTATGTTGTATGTGCTTGCTATTATCAGACAAATAGCAAAATAAAAGAGGCTTGAGCCAGGAGACGATGCTTTGGCTCCTGGAGAGTAGTAGCCCCCTGATTCTTAATTGTCTCATCACTGCAGCTTCGGGACCATCTCTCTGTCACTAAAGGTGAGGGATGTGTCCACTAGTTCCCCTAGTCTACATGGAAGATAGGAGCCAGTCCCTGGATGCATGTTAAAGTAGAAGCTGGATCCTGAGGCAACAGCTTCTAAAGTATCCCTTTTAAGGAACACTGTGGGGAGGGGGGGCAGGGGATGGGTGTTTTTGCCTGCCCCCTTTGCTTTGAGCCTTAGGGGAGCTGTGGCAAGTGATCATGTACACACTTGTTAAGAACTGTTTCTTTGTAAGCTAACACAAGCCAGGTTGGTTATCAGAGCCAAACAATTTAGGGTCCCATCCCTCAGGCACCTGTAAAAGGGGGGCCTCCAGACATTTGTACAATCTCCATCCAGTGAGATACTGGCAGCCTCATTTTATGGTTGGAGGAAGCCAGGAGAAGTGGGAGCCTTTGCCTGCTCCCTCTGCACTGAGCCTTGAGGCTGATAGCTGTGGTGAATGTTCATGCACCATTTAAGAATTGCTTCTTTGTTTGCCTTCATCCCATGGATCTTATGGATGCATGCCCCATTGGCCCTCAAGAGCCAGGTAAGCTGGAATCCTGTCCTTTGGTCAGGAGTCTTAAAGGTGGGTGCTAGATATATGACCAAAATCCCTCACTTCTCAGGGAGAAGCTGGAAGCTGGGGGTTCCCTCTTGTTTATCCAGTGCCGTGTCAGGGTGGGGTTTATGGTGAGAATGTGTCTCAAGTTTTCCTAGCCATCTTGATGTGGGTACCTTCTCATGTGCCCAATATACAGGAGTCAGTCAGTTGTTTCCGGATTTCTTTCAGAGGGAATTTCTCTGTGTAGCTTTGGTGCATCTGTGGGAGGAATGAAGTTCAGGAGTCTCCTGTGTCATCATCTTGATCCTTCCTCCTCTTTCAAGTTCTAAGTACTATTTTATCCCCAAAATTTTGATACCTTGGTTTTTACTCTCATTCAGTTCAAAATATTTTCTAACGTATCCTATAATTCTTCTTCGACCTATGAGTTATTTAGATGTAACAAGGAGAATATACTAGTGTGTATATGAAAGAATTGTTGTGAAGAAGTGAATAGACCATGGTAGAAGTAATGTGCTTAAGAATAGTGCCTGACACATTATAATTGTTATGTATCAGCTATTATATTCCACCTCCAAATTTACCTTTGGGTTTCCTCATTCTCTTTTAAGGAGGGTCTAAATTCTCTTATTTCCGTTACTATAAACCCTGCTTACTTTTTCATACTCCTTTGTTACTACTAGTGTGAAATAGGAATGCTTTCAAGGGCCCAGGTTTTCTTACGTTACTAACATATAATTGGTTTCTTTAATTAGCCAGACTCAGTGGATAAGAGAGAGCCACAATTTGTTTTTCTTTTTTTTCAAAGTTTATTATTTATTTTGAAAGAGCATGTGCTCATACACATGAGGGAGGGGCAGAGGGAGAAGAAGAAAGAATCCCAAGCAGGCTCCATGCTATCAGCACAGACCCCAACATGGGACTCCATCTCATGAACCCTGAGATCATGACCTGAGCTGAAATCCAGAGTTGGTCACTTAACTGACTGAGCCACCCAGGAGCCCTGAGCCACTATTTGTTTTTTGCAACTTCTGCTTTCTTTAGGAGCAGCCTGCCCATTAAAATTATGTGGCCAGATTTGTAGCAACATGGATGAAACTCAAGGGTGTTATGCTAAGTGAAATAAGTCAGCGAGAGAAGGACAGATACCATATGTTTGCACTCATATGTGGAACAGGAGAAACTTAACACAGGACCATGGGGGAGGGGAAGGGGAAAAATAGTTAAGGAGAGGGAGGGAGGCAAACCATAAGAGACTCTTAAATACTGAGAAGAAACTGAGGGCTAATGGGGGTGGGGAAGAGGGGAAGGGGGGTGATGGGCATGGAGGAGGGCACTTGTTGGGATGAGCACTGGGTGTTATATGGAAACTAACTTGACAATAAACTATAAAAGAAAAAAATAAATAAAAATTAAAAAAATAAAAAATAAAATAAAAATACATGGCCAGAATAAGAAAAAAAGAAAAGAACACAGATGTGTGTTTTTTGTTTGTTTGTTTGAAAACCTTGTTGATTTGTTAATTGACTTTTTCAATCAGAAAAGTTTACTTTGGCTACCTTGGAATATATTACTCATAACAATTTCAAGTTAAATGACTCTCTCCTCAATGAATTTATTTTTTTTAATATTTTAAAAATGTATAATTTATTGTTTGGGAGACAGAGAGAGAGAGAATGCACATGTGCATGCATGAGCATGAGCAGGAGAGGGGCAGAGCAAGAAGGAGAGAGAGAATCCCAAGCAAGCTCCCTGCTAATGGCAGGGCTTGAACTCACCAACTGGGAGATAATGACCTGACCCAAAACCAAGAATTGGACACTCAACTGACTGAGCCACACTGGTACCCCTCAAAGAATTTATTTTATACATAAAAGATTTTTTTTTTTACTAAATGCTGTTTCCAAGAGTTATTCCTTTTCTCTCGTCAACATTTTAAAACATCAAACAGAACTGAATGTGCCTCTTGCCCAAACTAATATATTCAAAGCTAAGATAACATGAAAATGTTGGAACTTCGGCTGCACACGAATATGCTGCAAAAGACTGTCCTCCATGTTGAATAAAGATGCTAAAGAAATAGGACAAAATTCTCTGTCCCTAAATGAGGGAATAGGACTTCAGGGAAGGGAGTGGGCACTGAAGGGCTCTTTGAGACTTTTCGATCCTGAACCCTGTTCCTGTTTGTCTAGATACAAGTGCCGACCTGGTGATGAGACCTTTTGGACTTTTCACACCTAACAGCCAACCTCTCACATTTTGATACAGGTTTCTATTCTGTTCTCCATGAAAGGTTTTAATTTCTAGAATAGTATTTTCAACAAGAGTTTAGTATCAGATTAAACAATTCTGTTGGCATAACTGAGCACAAAAATCTGATATGTTCCCTCCCAATAGCAGTGATTACTTTAATGCAGTTGTTCCATTCATAAGAAAGTTTTATAGCATAGTAATGAAATCAACAATATTCTGCAGTTGAATATAACTAATTCTACTGCCATAAATTTTTCATTTGAAGGCTAAGTCCTCATCAAGATTTATATCCCAAAGACCTACTCCTTGTAAAAATGTCTTCATTGATGCTTTTCCCTTTATTAATTAGTAATGTTAATTAGTTGAATAGTTTTTTTTAAATTTACAAAGCTAAAGGGCAGATTGTCACCAAGTTGTTGGCAGCAAACATACTGTCACTCTGCCTGTCCTCCTATCTCATTATTATTGTTTTTGTTCAATTTATAAAAATGCCAGTGAGCCAGCAAAAGGTGCCACCCACTAATAATTAGGCAAAATGAACTGCCAACGTATGATGGGAAAGAAATCTTTCCAGGGAACAAAACATTATATAGAATTTTTGTTTGAAAAATTATCATTCATGATATTTGGTCCTAAAGATAATTGGAGATTTTCAACTTTTTCTATATTCATAAAGGTAAACACTAAAATTTTTATTTGATTTTATTCTGCTTTATCAATTTGACAGTTGCAAAAGCAAGAAAACTACAGTTTGCCACATTATCTAGGATATATCCGAGAAAAAAATCTTTAAGTACTTCAATTAATCATCAGAACATGAAGTATGATGCAGGAACTCTTGATGACTCCAAACTCTTTCCAGATATCCAAGGAGGTCAAAGTCATTTCTGTAATTATGACATGTTAATTATTTATAAATTGTTTTTCAGTGCTCGCTTCGGGAGCACATATACTTATAAATTGTTTTCATGGTAACAGTAGGATTAAATTGTCTATAAATGATTTTTATAAGAGTGAGATATTAATTGTGCTTTGCTCACTCATTGTTACAAGTGACCAGTGAAGTTTTCCAGAGGCTTCGTGATGTATCATATCACAGTAGATTGAATGTAGAAACAGGTATGTAAATCTATCTCTCATTTATAAGGGACAGACATTAAAAACTCTTGTAGAAATGTAAAGTACTGTCATCTTCTTCATTAATTTTTTAGAGAAAATTTTCATAAACATGTTAATACATAATGGATCTATTATTTTTTAAATGAATTAATGATATTTTAAATTTCTGTTTAATTTGTAATGTAATAACTATCAATAGTTACACAATGGACACAAAAACCTCTTTTTGAAGTCCTTAATAATTTTAAGAGTGTAAACAGATCTTGAGACAAGAGTTTGGGAACCACTACTTGATCCAATTGCCAAGAAAACTCCCTACTTTCATCATTCTATCCTAAGAATTGTGCACTTGAATTTTAACCTAACATCCTTACTCATTTTAATGACCTCAACTTCATTTCTAGTTCATGTATTCTGTGCCTCCATCCACTCCCTAATTCTAGATTCAGTGTATGACCAATTAACCTTAGCTCCTGAATTTAGAGTTCTGAATACCTGGAGTAACTTGGTGACTACAGAGGCAAGATTCTTTGAAAAGTATGAGAAGATAAGAGTACAAAGGGTGAGCTTCAAAGAATTGTGATTTTATAACCGGTACCATTTCTCTTGTAACTCTTATATTCATGTAACCAAGGCAACAAGAACTGATCAGAGCTAGAACCTTACCATTTATGGATGGTCTATAATATGTCAGATATTCTATTTGTTACTTTGTCTTTTATTTTTAATCCTTACAGTTTGGACCTTTGCATAACTGATTCATTTCATAGGTGAGGAAACATAGGTTTGGAAATGATTTGTTCAAGGCAACACAGCTAGTTTGCAGAGTTAGGATTCCTAGTCTGGCCTGATTAGTGCCCCGGCCAGGTGAACAAAAGGTGTCTTTCAATTCTGTGTGTGTGTGTGTGTATGTGTGTGTGTGTGTGTTTTCTTTGGATTTTACAATGAGGGAAGTCTGGACCATAAGAGACATTTAATAAATATATATTTTTTTGTAGAATGGAGGCGTAAATTTGACCCAACCTAAGAGTTAAGTTCTGCTTAGCAGTTTAAGGATTCTTTCTCTTTTCTCTCAGATCGTTTCAGTTCTCTGATCAGAATCAGAATTTCTAACTGTTCCCTCTGCTCATAAAACCATTGTAATCAGAGATCTTTTTTAGCATGAAGAGTCACTGACCTTTCAAGGGCAGAAAAAATTAATGAGTAAAGACAAGCTTGTTTCTTCCAGAATGCAAATTGGAATTAGTCTAAGAGGAACTTAAAAATAAATGGCTACTGGAGACTGAAGAGCTATTAGGAATAAAGATCAATACCCAAGTAGGATTTTTTACATTACATGAAATATACATCTTGAATTACTTCCCCACGCCCTCTCCTGTAAGGAAATTCTATTTTGCTTTCATTGTCTATTTAGAACAATTTGGTTGTTTCAGTTCTGCTTTAACAATCAACGTAAAGTACACGAACAGTTTCATGTCATTAACTTTCATCTCTATTTGCCATTATAACTTGAAACCTGAAAAAGTAATGGTTATCCTTTGAGAAAGTACTTTGCGTGACTTTTCTATGTCTGAAAGATCACAGGAAAAGGAGGGAATAATTCACACAAATCCAAACTGATATATTTTAGCTGCTACCTATTTACTCATTTTATTTTCAACAGGAAAAGACTAATTTAAAGCAGTTACATCAATAGTAGTAGAGGAGTAACACGAGCCAAATTGTTATTAGTCCCTTTCTTCTTTCTTTCTTTCTTTCTTTCTTTCTTTCTTTCTTTCTTTCTTTCTCTCTTTCTATTTGTATTTATTTCTTTAATTACATTTTAAAAAATTATATCCAAGTTAGTTAACATAGAGTATAATAATGATTTCAGGAATAGAATTTTGTGATTCATCACTTACATATACCACCCAGTGCTCATCCCAACAAGTGTCCTCCTTAATGCCCCTTGCTCTTTTAGCACATCTCCCAACCCCAAACCCCTCCAGCAACCCTGTTTGTTCTCTGTATTTAAAGGTCTCTTATGGTTTGTCCCCCTTTCTGTTTTTATATTATTTTTGCTTCCCTTCCTTTATGTTCATCGATTTTGTATCTTAAATTCCATATATGAGTGAAGTCATATGATATTTGTCTTTCTCTGACTTATTTCATTTATTTATACACTCTACACTCTAGTCGCATCTACACTGTTGCTTATGGCAAGAGTTCATTCTTTTTGACTGCCAAGTAATATTCCAGTGTGTGTGTGTGTGTGTGTGTGTGTGTGTGTGTGTGTGTGTGTGTGTGTGTAATACATTTTCTTTATCCATTCATCCATCAATGGACATTTGGGCTTTTTCTATACTTTGGCTACTGTTGATAGCACTGCTATATACATTGGAGTGAACGTGCTCCTTTGAAACAGCACACCTGGATCCTTTGGATAAATACTTAGTAGTACAATTATCGGGTTGTAGGGTAGTTCTAGTTTTAATTTTTTGAGAAACCTCCATATTGTTTTCCAGAGTGGCTGCACCCATTTGCATTCCCACCAGCAGTGAAAAGGAATTCCTCTTTCTCTGCATCCTCACCAACATCTGTTGTTGTCTGAGTTCTTTATTTTAGTCATTCTGATTGGTGTGAGATGGTATCTCATTGTGGTTTTGTATTTCCCTGATGATGAATGATGTAGACCATTTTTTCATGTGTCTGGTCACCATCTGGATATCTTCTTTGGAAAAGTATATATTCATGTCTTTTGCCCATTTCTTCACTGGATTATTTGTCTTTTGGGTGTTCAGTTTGATCAGTTCTTTATAGATTTTGGATACTAACCCTTTACCTAGTATGTTGTTTGCAAATATCTTCTCCCATTATTTCGGTTGCCTTTTAGTTTTGCTGGTTGTTTCCTTTGTTGTGTAGAAGTTTTTTTTATCTTGAGGTCCGAATAGTTCATTTTTGCTTTTGTTTCCCTTGTCTCTGGAGACATGTCAAGTAAGAAGTTGCTGTGGCTGAGGTCAAAGAGGTTGTTACCTGTTTTCTCCTCTAGGATTTTGACAGCTTCCTGCCTTATGTTTAGGTCTTTTGTCCATTTTGAGTTTATTTTTGTGTGTGGTGTTAGAAAGTGGTGGTCCAGTTTCATTCTTCTGCATGTCACTGTCCAGTTTTCTCAACACCACTAATAAAAAGTTTAGTCTGATTCACAGTAAAAATGATTAAGGTGGCATATGAAAATAAGTTCAGAAAAATCTAAACAATTAAGAAAATAGCTTTTAAAAGTATTTTCTGATTTAATATCAATTTTTTCTATATTTTCTTATTCAGAAATATTTTTATAGCTTTTATAATTATGAAAAATAAGATTAGTGTCAATTTTCTCTGACCTCACCTATTAATTCGTTGTACATATTTTATGATGTGTATCACATTTAACTTCCTGTGCACATTTCTCCCATCCCTCACTAGTGTGCAAGCTCATAAGGTCAGAGAACCTGCTGTTCATCTTTGCATCCCTCACCAAAAGCAGTATAGTGCTTTGCATGTTGTATATGTCCAATAAATATTCATAGGAATAAATTATTACTCATCATACATGCTAACGTTTCTCTCACAATTTTAATCTTAGGTCTATATTGGTTTCTCTAGAGAAACCTAGAATCTAGAGCCTCAAATTTAATGGAGACTTGCTTAGATTTTATTAATTTGTTTATTGATTTGTAACCTTTAAATGAGTGTTAACATAAAGTGCAGGGAATCTTCTAAACAATGATTCAAATTGGTATTATTAGTATTGTCCCTGTCAATTACTTTTGCTGAAATAAAAGTTCTGTTCTTTGATCATAGCCTGGAGATTGCATCTCCTGTCATATTTTTGAAGATGGTCTAGAGTCACAAGAGAGTGAAAGTGAATAGGTATGTCAGACAAACCTAGTACTTTTGTCATTTGGACACAAGTTTAATGGATGAACATACCTTAAATGTAGGATGAAATAAAGTATAACTAAAACTGGGCAGAAAGTAAACACAGTATTTGTGTCAGGAAATATATTTCCTTTAATGAAAGCTGATGAGGATATGCATTACTTTTTTTTAATGGGAAAATCCCCCAGAACTAATTTTCATATATTGTATTTTGGAGACAGTTTAGGGACAGGAGTAAGGTATCCTCACACTGCAGCCATCTTGACTAAGCCACTAGTGTTTATATTTTGGGAAACGTGACCTACTATAAAAATACTTCTGTTGTCAAGAAGAGTGATAGGACAGAAGCAAAGAAAAGTAGTTTTCCTCATGAGAAGAGAAAGTAGGAGAATAAAGTCTCGACTGCTTATCATTTGTTTTTTCAGGACAGACACAGAGCCAGATGACCTGCTGTCTAACAGCAGCCTAAGCACCATGATCAAGAGCAGGGTCACAGGAGAATAAGACTGACTCAGGTTTGAATCCCAGCTATGACATTGTAGCCTTGGACAAATCAGTTAACTCCTTTTCTCCTTATCTGTAAAATAGTCATAATGATGCTTTCATAGATTCTTTTGAGAATTACAAAAGGCTATGTTTTTAAAAAGCCTGGTACACAATAAAGATTCACAAGGGTAACGAAAGAAAAAACAAATTTGTTCTTTTTATAAAAACATTCCTTCAGCAGACAATTATATTTCCTCATGCTACTTTAGCTTACTAAAAAAATCTCTTTTGTTTTTGTTTTTTTGGAGAGTGAGCGAGAGACAGAGAGAGAGCAGGAGATGGGGCAGACAGAGAAAGAGAGAGTCTCAAACAAGCTCCACTCTGAGTATGGAGGTGGGTCTTCATCCTATGATCCTGAGATCATGACTTGAGCCGAAATCAGGAGTCAGATGTTCCACCGACTGAGCCTACCAGGTGCCCCAAAATATCTCTTAAGACTCTGCAATTGTCATCGAAACGTACTCTACTCTAAGAAACCACCTATGTTCTACTACTTCTTTGAAGATGAATTAATTCAAGTCAGATGGGTATCATACAGAATAAAATCATACACACATAGTATTCTTGATTTCAAATCAGTTTGTTGTAAAATATATCACATGCATCCAAAGCAGCAGCACTTTATTATTCCCTCACGGAACTGATGAAATCAATTTTCAGAAACTAAAAAGTAATAAAACTTCAATCCTGAAATTTGGCATATGTACCAAAATGTAGCACATTGTGAGCCTGAAACAATCAGCAAATCATACCCATTTCCTTACTGGGAAAAGAAGGAGTAAATTGCCTACTGATTGTGGATAGTGGTGTGGATAGCAGGTAGTACAGAATTTTATCTAGAAGCGTAAGTTATCCTTATGAATACAATTCCCAGTCTTGGATCCTTTGTGGAGGTTCAGAGTGAGGGCTGTGGAGCCTGTATATTACTACTTATCCCTTTATCCTCAAGTTACAATTAAAACTGAATAATAAGGGCATCTAGGTGGCTAAATTGGTTAAGTATCTGACTTCAGCTCAGGTCATGATCTCACAGTTTGTTAGTTTGAGCCCCACATTGGGCTCTGCACTGAGTATGGAGACTGCTAGGGATTCTCTGTCTCCCTCTCTCTCTGCCCCTCCCCATCTCACATACACACACACTCTCTCTCTCTAAGTAAATAAAGAAAACTCTTTAAAAAATGAATAACCATAGACATTTGAGTCAAACAGGGGTCAAGACACTAACATTATTACTGATAATGGGCTATGTCAGGGATAGACATACAGTTTTTAATATTTAAGAATAATTGCAATATATTACTGCCTAGTCCTTCTGTTAGTTGACAGTATTGTCAAGTGCCTGAAGAGATTCCTTGGGAACTAGAGGTCTCAGGGTCAAATACACTGTGTTCTCATGTTCTCCCACATGAGTATATTTAGCGATGAAATCAGCTTGAAATGAACAGTAAGAACAACCTTAAAGGGGAGATGATGTCATCACCCAGCAGTTGTATCCCTTCATTTCGGTGATGGGGTTTGTCATGTGCTCACTGTGTGCAAATGTCTCAGGGCTTTAAAAGGAAGTATATTTTTTTCATGATAAACATAGGCACAAAAAGGAGTAGAAAACAAAAAATTGCTTGTATGACTACCACTCCAATATAATAACTATTAGCACATTTAGTTTTTACAAATCTGTCAAAATATTGAAAAAATATTTTTATTTTTTCTACTCGAGAATCATAATGGAAGTGTTTTTAATGTTATAACATAATCTTGATAAATATATACTTAATTACAGTGTAGTACATAATATTTTACTAAAAGGATTTAGCGTAAGTTATTTAACCAGTCATCCAGTGGTTATTTTCAGTTTTTAAACTTGTTTCCAGATTCCCCTTTGCTAATTTAATAATTTAATAATTTAATAATGCTTGCTGATGTATCATTTTGCATAGAACCTTTGCTGCTTTATATTTGTTAAGATAGATTTTTAAGAGTTGAATTTAGGGCCCAAGGTATATTTAGGGTCAAAGTATACTCTCACAAGACATTTTTTAGTAGGGGGCAAAGAACTTTCTCCTAATAAAAACCCAATCAGATCTCTAATATCTGGTGCCTGAAGGTTGTTCTGAGAAGCTATATGTTAGGAATGCCAACAGGGCATATAAGACCTATATATGGAAGTTGCATTCCATTACTGATAATAACCCCCACTGTTACTAAGAGAAAATGTTGACCTTTGATGCTCTTCTGATGCACTAGAGAAGTTTAACAAAAAACAACATATTTTCAACTTGATAAATTCTTTAAGGAATAAAAGGGAAACTAGCATTTGTTGAGTGTCGTCTTGGTCCAGGGCAGTGTTTCCATTTATATATATATTATTGTTGTGTGGTAGGGACCCCTCCCTAAGGAGAGAGAAAAAGAGGAGAGAAGACTTCAAGGTCACCTAGATACGCACCTAGGTGCCTACATCCCCCATGACCTTGTAAACTGAGGACAACTTAATCAGACTGCATGTTTCTGTGTGTTACCATATGTGGGAGACAAAGAAATAGAAAATGTATTTAAAAAAAACTATGCCAGATGATGTGGGCCACTCAGTTCTTTAAGTACAAACCCGACTGAGTGATGCTGGCATGAATAAAGTTGCTTCCTGGAAAGAAAAGCCTTGGTGTCACGACTCTCTGTGCAAGAATCCTGCTACCATTGGAGTTACATGGTAGGGTTTGCCTCAATTTACCCCACATCTTTTTTTCCACTCTATATTTGTGGTTGATAGAATATAGTATCAGAGACCTGAGTATAACAGCGATACAGATTTTAGCCATGTTACTGGTAAAACTGGATTAAAAGATGTGAAACACCTCAAATTTCCTTCCAAATCTTTGTAATACCTAGGTCTGTCTGTCATTTATTTACTTGCTTCCAAGTGAGAAGCTGGAGTTGAGAAAGCAGGCCCTCTTGGTCTGCTTGTTGAAAGATTAAAAACACAGGAGGTAACTGCGTAAGAGAACAGGAGAGCCCCAGAAGACAAAAGGCAGTCTCCACATGGCAATGCAGTGGCTTGCCTTTTAGTTATTTTGGACCAAAGGAGAACTGCCTTTCTATAAACTGATCCGGTCACCCACTCCTCCTGTCCTGACAAGGGGGTGGTATAGAAAACATGTGCCTTCATGGAAATATGACAAAGGGAACTAGCATCTGGATCCTTTACCTTCCCAAATTATTACAAGTAGTCTTCAAAAGAATATTATAAGGATTATAATCCTCTTTGTAGGTAAGGAAACTGAAGTTCAGATATGTTAAACAATTCTCAAGTTCACATAGCCAGATGGTAAGTGAGCCCACATTCAAACCCAGACCCCAAGGCTCACATTCTTTTCATTGTGCTGTTGAGCACTATTGTCTTCATGAGGCTTACCGCACCCCTCTCCCATTCCTATTTTAATAGAGACTTTTTAGAGACATATGTCTTACCACGGAGAAGTAACTCTCATGGTGGGAATTTCAGATGTCTTGGTAGACCAGACAGAATTGAGGTTTGGGCAGTTTGGTCTTTGACATTTCTCAAATGATGAATCTATCTGTAAATTTTGGAACAGCTATAGCAATCACAACTCTATGTAAGGAGACTTCCTGATTGCTCTTACACCTGGGTAATTTTCCATGGATTGCTTATGCATCTAATATGTGAGTAGATGAGATATATTCTCCTTTAGACAAAGAGCAGGCTTGCTTTCTGGTTGCTGTACAAGCAGTGCATTCCCTAAGCTAAGTGTTCCTCAGATGCAACATAAGCCCACTAGAGCACAGCATCCTTTTGAACATGTTGTATTATTATATTGTGTGATATTGCATAAAAGTAGCCATATATATCACTGAAGTAGAATTGAGAGTCCAGAAATAAACTCATACATTTATGATCAATTGGTTTTCAATGAAGGTGCCAAAACAGTTAAATAGGAAAGGAGCAGTCTTTTCAACAAGTGGGGCTGGGACATACAGCATACATCTACCCACATACAGTAGAGTGAAATTTGACTCCTACTCACACCATATACAAAAATGAACTCAGAATGAATCAAAGTCCTAAATGTAAGAGCTAAGTTACATATATAACTCTTAGAAGAAAATATAGGTATCAATTTTTGTGAGGTTATATTAGGGAATAGTCTCCTAGATATTTGGATATAATACCAGAAACAGAGACAACAAAAGAATAAAATGGATAAATTGGACTTCATAAAAATTAAAAAGTTTGAGTCTTATCAAGGAGATGAACAGGGGTGCCTAGATGGTTTAAGTGGTTAAGCGTTCTACTTTGATTTTGGCTCAGGTCATGATTTCGTGGTTGTGGGATTGAGCCTCACATTGGGCTCTGTGGGGAGCATGGAGTCTGCTTGAGATTTTCTCTACCTTTGCTCTTTGCCCTCCCCTGCACGTGTGTGCACTTTCTCTGTCAAAAATAAATAAATAAGCTTAAAAAAAAAAGATCAACAGACATGCCATGGACCCTGCCCTTGGAGATGTGGGAAGGGTGCTAGATGATGCCTCCTTACACCAGAGCTTGGAAGAGACTTTCTGCTGGCAAAGTGAGTTCAATGACTGAGATAAGGTACCCCACCTTGGGGCCTCATAACCCAATTCAGACTAATCTTCTCTGTGAAATAAATAAATTAGAAAGAAAGAAAGAAAGAAAGAAAGAAACAAAGAAAGAAAGAAAGAAAGAAAGAAAGAAAGAAAGAAAGAAAGAAAGAAAGAAAAGAAAACAGGCAACACCGGGAATGGGAGAAAATATTTGAAAAATATATATCTGATAAGGTTCTAGTGTCCAGAATATAAATAAATATTATAGCTCAACAATGAAATGACAACCCAACTAAAAAATGAGCAAAAAATATTACTCCAAAGAAGATCCAAAACTAGTCTGTAAGCACATAAAAAAATGCACATCATTAGCCATCAGGTCAATGCAAATAAAGTCAGAGATACAACTTCACATCCACCTGGATGGCTAAAACAAAAAATGATAGTAACAAGTATTGACAAGGATGTAGAGAAATCAGAACCCTCACTGCTGGTGGGAATGTAAAATAATGCAGCTACTTTGTAATGGTTCCTCAAAAGGTTAAAACATTACTATATAATCCCATAATTCCACTCTTGGATATATACCTCAAAGTGATGAAACCATATGTACATGCAAAAGCTTATACATAAGTGTTCATAGCAGCGTTAATCACAGTAGCCCAAAGGGGAAACAACCCAAAAGTCTATCAACTGATGAATGGATAATAAAATGTGATATATTCATACAATGGAATATTTTGGGGCCATACAAAGAAATGAAGTTCTGATACTTGCTCTAACATGGATAAACATTGAGAACATTATGCCTAGTGAAAATGTGTCCAACACAAAAGGGCACAAATTGTAGAATTCCATTTAGATGAAATGTTTACTGTAGGCAAATCCTTAGAAATGTAAGAAGCTGCCAGAGAGTAGTGGGGGAGCTACTTTTAAGGAGTATGGAGTTTCTTTTTGGGCTAATGAAAATGTTCTGGAACGACATAGTGGTCATGGATGCATAACTTTGTGAATTTGCTAAATATCACATAATTGTACAATTTAAAAGGATAAATTTTATGGAATGTGAATTTTATCTCAATTAAAAAACAAAACAACAATAAAGAAAAATGTGCTAAGCCACAGTCCAGAAACAGATGAGTTGGATAAATGGCAATTATATGACAAGGCTTCTATTTTTTCTGCCTAGGAAAGGAAATTTGAAAGAGAGCTGAAAAATGAATTTATGAAAAAACTAATAAATTAGGTAATCTCTGATTAGGTAAGATGTAGTCATAGATATCTAGAAAAATATAAATTATCTGAAATGGCCCAAGAAGAGGTAGACATGTTTGCACTGATTAGTATGTAGGAAATTGTTGTAGGTTAACCTCAAGCATGGTTAAATACTAACATGCTATTTCTGCTTCTGTAAATCCGCTTGGCAAGCTTGTACTTCCCTGTTCTGGCTGACCACACCCACACCCTGTATGTAAGGTTACAGAACACCACGTCACCATTCTACCCTGGTAGTCTATCACATAGTCACTACCTCACGGCTTCTCAAATGTCGAATAATGGTTGGTCATTTCAAGACAAAGAACCTAAAATTGATAGGTCTCTGCCAAAACTAACACCTGAGTGTCACAATGCAATGGGTTCCCATAGTATGCTGTAGAATATAATTGGCTAAATAAATAATGACATATTCTGTCTTACTGAGATCCATAGAAGCTCACTGCTACCTTTGTTCGGAGTCATTCTCTGCATTTCTCCATGAGATCAGGTTTGGCCCGGCCGTAAATAAAATCTTGCCTCGCTTCTATTGGTTGTTTGGTGGTCTCTTTGACAATCACCCTGTTTCAGAAATGGGAAAGGTTTTTAGAGATAATCATAAAAAGTCACCAGGTCCAGATTGTTTCACATCTGAATTCAAGCTACCTTTCAAAGGACATATAATTCCTCTATTATTGACTATTTCAGACCACAGAGTTTTTAATACAATTAAAAACTAGTTCATGTGTGCATGCAAAATAACCACAATTAATTTTTTCAAAGACAACCTTAATGCTGAATACTAGTAAGAATCAAACAAAATGGGTATGAATATACATGAATGTGCATACAAATATCATAAAACACTAGCAAATTAAATTCAGCAATGTATTAGAGAATAATAAACCATCAACAAATGATTTTTTTGGTTTTCAGCATTGAGAGATAGGGTTTTTTAAAAAATGTTTATTTATTTTGAGAAAGAGAGAATGCAAGTGGGGGAGGAGCAGAGGGAGAGGGAGAGAGAATCCTAAAGAGGGGTCCACGCTGATGAACTATGAGATCATAAACTGAGCCAAAATCAAGAGTCAGACACTAGGTCAATTGAGCCACCCAGGAGCCCCGAGAGAAGGTATAATGTTAGGAAATCTATTAATGTAAAACATTATCTTAGGTGATTAAAGAAACATCATGTGATTATATTAATGGATGTTTTTCACTTTTTGGTATTACTGACATATTTGGAGGGTATGTTTTAATTATTTCTCACCCCAGTTTGCAGATAGCTTCTGGACTACTCAAAACATTTTCCAATCCATAAACCTGTAGAGAGAAGACTCAGTAAAGGAAGAGTATGGAGAATCTTCTACAGTTTTTCTAAAAACGCAGGTTGTAAAGGCCAGTTAAATCAAGCTCAAATTGGTTCAAATCAAGCTCATTATGTAGTACAGAATCATTATATGATATATGATGATTAAGATTGCTCTAATGACTAATGGAATAGACTTTGTGTCTTATTAAAATGCAAATGATCTTCGCGGGGTAATATACTCAGCTTCATTTGCCAGTTACAACAGAGACTGTTAGGGAAGTGGAGAGGAGGAAAAATATATTGGATACTTAAGATGGGAAGAAAAGTACACCATCAAGAAGGCAAAAGTACGTTGGGAGATCAATTTTACTGACCTAATAACTTTGGCTTGTGGTGAGTCCTTAAGGTCTATGCTCCAATCACAGGGGCCTCAGTGAGAAAGGGAAGGGTATATTCATAGGATGAACAGATAGGAGAGGAGTTAGCATTCAAGAAGTGTCTTCCATGGCCCCAGATTCTGAGAGCCATTTTAATAATAGCAAGCACCATGTTCACAATTTATAGATGAGGAAACTGAATTTCAGGGAGGTTATCATGCACAAGGCAACCCAGCTCTTGAAATGTTAAGCCAAATGTTAATCCCAGATTCATCTCTAAAGTCAGTATTGTTTCCATTGAAATAATTAAGGGAAAGAATAGTCTATGAAATAGTTTTTTTCAATAATGAGAATATGAGATGAGTATGGCATAAGCATATTAAACAAAGCATACGAATATTTCTTTAACTGATTTACTCAAAAGTTTAGTGGAATTCAGAAGCAGAAAATGTCCTTTTTGTCAAACACAAAGAGGAAACACAGCCAGTAGGGATTATTCTATTTCTCTAGTATATAAGTTTCATTAAGCATTGAAACCAGGCCAACCATCTGTCTCTCTTTGATAGCCAAGGTTGTACACAGTTAGTTTCCGAATATATATATGTATATCTCCTCTCTCTCTCTGGGCTTTATGTGAATATAAAGGACACAGATATAACTCTCTGGTATGTCATTTAACAAATTGTGATTTTAATATTTCTCTGGTCGATTGAAAATTACATGTTTTGCATTAAAAATACTATGAAGATCCCTTCTTCAGGAAAGCCTGTCTTTGAAGGTCTTGAGGTGATTACTTACACAAGAGTTTCCAGATTGGGTTTGTAGTCTACTTTAAGGCAGAATAAAAAATAAACTAGTGAGTTTTTCTTCATTGAATTTGCTTAGCTTAAATGTCTACATAGCTTATTTTTCTCATATATTTAATTAGCAGTCTATATTGATAAGAAAATAAAACATACAGGGTTAACTGGGTGGCTTAGTCAGTTAAGCATCTGACTCTTGATTTCAGCTCAGATCATGACTTCATGTGGGTTTGTGGGTTTGAGCCCTGCATCGTGCGGTTCTATGCTGAAAGGCCAGAGACTGCTTGGGATTCTCTTTCTCTCCCTCTCTTTCTGTCCCTCCCCTGCTCAATCTCTGTCTTTCTCTCAAAATAAATGAACTTAAGAAAAGGAAATAAAAATATATAATATTTAATATGTAACATATAGATTATATATATGAGTATATCAAACTATTTGTCTTAATTTTTTTCTGGTTTATCTTTGCAATGAAGTTTTAGAAATAGTTTTGGTTTCTTATATATGTAGATAAATTTTTAAAATACATAATTAAAAGATACTGTAAATAGATCCTCTGTTATACCATTTTGCATTCTCATCAGCAATTTGCTCAAAGCCTTACTAATAGAAGGTGTTGTTATACTTTGCTTACCAATCTGAGACTTAGAGGTAATATCCTAATTGCATTTTTCTTGTTATGAATCAGGTCCAGCATATTCCCATATGTTTAAGGGCCAATTTAATTTAGTTCACTTTTTCTATGCTGATTGTGTCTTTTTTAAAATTTTTAATAGATCAAAACAAATTTTTAATTTTTTTTTTTTTTTGAGAAAAAGATACAGAGGGTGAGCAGGACAGAGGCAAAGAGAGAGGGAGACACAGAATCTGAAGCAGGCTCCAGGATCTGAGCTGTCAGCTTGAATCATGAGTAATGAGGTCATGACCTGAGGCAAAATCAGAAGCTTAACTCACTGAGCCACCAAGGCGCCCTTGCTCCTACACTGATTGTCTTTTGTCTATTTTCCTACTTGTTTGTTTCTTTGTTTCTTGTTCTTCAAATCTTTAAAAGGTAGGTTAAGTCCTTTGCTGGTGAAAAGTTACAAGCTTTTCCCCCTGTTTACTTCCTTTCCATTGGCTGCACTTTTTTGGTCACAATTAAAAATTTGAGTAATGTACAGAGTGCTTGGCTGGTTCAGTCTATAGACTACGAGACTTAAAAAAAATTTTTTTTAATGTTTATTTATTTTTGAGAGTGAGAGAGAGAGAGAGAATGAACAGGGGAGGGACAGAGAGAGTGGGAGACACAGAATCCAAAGCAGGCTCTAGGCTCTGAGCTGTCAGCACAGAGCCAGCTGGTAGCAATGCTCAAACCCATGAACTGTGAGATGATGACCTGAGCCAAAGTTGTATGCTTAACTAACTGAGCCACTCTGGTGCCCCTAGACCATGTGACTTTTGATCTCAGGGCTGTGAGCTCAAGCCTCATGTTGGATATAGAGCTTACTTAAAAAAATAGGATAATGTCAAAACCCGCCAATTTCCTTCTTGTAAATTGTTTCTAGATTTTTGAGTTAGTTTATTATTTCTAGATTTTTCCACTCCTAGGATATATAAAAATTCTTCTAGTCTTATACCGGTCTTCTCCCCAAAGTTGTTTAATTTTTTTTTTTTTACATTGATATGTTTGATCTATCTAGAGTTTATCTTTGTGGACTCAGTTTCTATTTTTCTGTATTTAGAAAGTGCAGTTAGTTCTACTCTAGTACTTGATTTGAAGACACAAGATGTTCCAATGTAACTGATATATTAGGGAACAGTGTGAATATAACACTAATTTTTGCTTTTCCTAATGAACAGTTTTGTGTATGGGAAATACTAAATGCACATGGAAAATTACCTAGCCAATCTGCTACACTACTAAGGAGTACACAACGTGCATGCACACAAAACCCTCAACTACCAGCTACCCCAGTTGACCACATGTTTTATCCTACAAGGCTGTGTTTTGCTATTACTTTACATATTTGTAAACTTAAAAAAAACTTTTAAATGTTTATTTATTTGGGTGTATGGGGAGGGGGGCGGGAGAAACAGAGAGAGAGGGAGACATAGAATCCAAAGCAGGCTCTAGGCTCTTAGCTGTCAGCAAGCCAGGCTCAAACTCGTGAACCACAAGATCATGACCTGAGCTGAAGTTGGATGCTTAAGTGACTGAGCCACCCAGTTGCCCCTGTAAACTTTTTATGTTGAAAAAAAAAAAAAACCCACTTATTCCACATTTCAAATATGTCTAAGTATCATGGTTCAAAAATGTCAAGGAGTATATAGAAGAGGAAAACTATAAAACCTGAGAGTAAAGATTTTCAAAGAAATGAGAAAGCATGTAATTCCTCTCAAGCAAAAGGCATTAAGGAATTTACATTGCAGACAATCAAGAGACTCCACAAATATGAAAGAAGCATCTATGGCTGGAACAACTTCAAGTGCTGTGAGATCAGTAAGAACAACATCTTAACAGAATGGAAGAAATGGAAAGACTGTGGAATATGGATTGAAGGCGAAACTATTGCCAACAACTTTTCTCACAATCAAAGAGAAAGCATAATCTATATATAAGGCCTTAAACAGACATTGCCAAATCCTGCAGAAGTGACTTCTTTTTTTGGGGACTGTTGGTTTGGTGATTTGAAACATGACTACAGTTTCAAAAGTCTTAAGCTGTCTGGTGAAGCTAAGAGAACAAAAAAGAAAGCCACAAAAGATTTTCCAGCATTGAAACAGACAGATGTCAATGAAGAAGTAGGCTATACAGTGCGTCATGTTGCAGTTTTGGTGAAACAAGTACCTATTAAAAATGAATGTCTTGAAGGACCTCCATCTCACAGGCAGAAAAACAGCCTATTTAAGTATTTAAGATGTGAAACATCACAAATTGTGATAATCCTCTTTCTATTACTTCATAGTGAGTCACAGGACGCAATCCTTCCCAAGTGCACTTCTACAAGTAAACTTCAGGCCTTTTTCAAGGTTGAGTGCCATTTTTATTACAGTATTTATAGATTTCTTAATCATTAAGCATGTGTAAAATTGTGCTGTATTTTAAAAAATTAAATTCTATCTTTTCTTATAACCATAAGCCTCATACTTTTTTATTCTGCGATTTTGTACAATGGGGAGATTTCTGGGAACACATATTTTCTGTTACAGCAGAACTGATTACATATATTTTCTGATTATTTGAAATGTTGCTTTTATCTTTAAATTTCTATATGTACCTTTTCTATTTCTGATATTCAATTTTGTTTCATGGTCAGTCTGACTACTTATAAGACAATGCCATGTTATTTTAATTTTTGAGGTTTAATAATATTTTATTTTTTTTATTTATTAAAAAAATGTTTCTAATGTTAGACAGTGCAAGTGAGAGAGAGGCAGAGAAAGGGAGACACAGAATCCAAAGCAGGTTCTGGGCTCTGAGCTGTCAGCACAGAGCTTGACATGGGGCCAGAACCCATGAACCGCAAGATCATGACCCAAACTGAAGTCAGACGCTTAACCAACTGAGCCACCCAGACCCCCCGAGGCTTGATGATATTTTAATATCTAGTAGAGCTAGCTAATCTCCCTCCTTCTGCCCACTTGCCCCACCCATAGTTCCTATAGTTTAGGGTTCTTCATATGGACTTTTGAATGGATTTCATGATCTCTAGGAAGAAAAATGTTGATAATTTAAATGGAATTGCATTAAATTCATGAATCAATACAGAGAGACCTGACACGCTTCTGCTATTGAGCCTTCCTCATCATGAAATATCTCCAGAAAAGGCCTTACATTTGTTTAAGTCTATATCTATTTCAGAAGTGTTTTGATAATTTTTTCTCATAGAGGGTTTTGTAATTCTTTCTTTTTTAATGTTTATTTTTCAGAGAGAGGGAGACAGAGTGAGTGGGGGGAGCAATGAGGCCGGGGAGACACAGAGAGAAGGAAATACAGAATCCAAAGCAGGCTCCAGGCTCTGAGCTGTTAGCACAGAGTTTGACTTGGGGCTCTCCAACCCACGAACCACAAGATCATGACCTGAGCCAAAGTCGAATGCCAGACTGACTGAGCCACCCAGATGCCCCTGAGGATTTTCTATTTCTTAAGTATGTTTCTACTATTTTATATTTTTTGTTGCTATGCTTCCTTTTTTTCTGTTATGTCATTTAATGTTTGTTGTTTTAATTAAATCTACTAATTTTTGTGTATTATATATTCTGTTTCTGTGCTAAATTATCTTATTGTTTGTTGTTACTTTTCCCTATTTTGGGGGGATTTTCAGGTATATATCATAACAGATTATGTAATTTTTATGTTATTAGCAAGAGAAGGCATTGAGAGAATTTTCCAATTCATAGGCCCTAAATGCCTTTTCTTTCTTAATGGAATAAAACTAATACTTCCAATACACTGTGAAATATTAGTGATGGTGTTTATCCTGGTCTCATTCTTGTCTTTTAAAGGAATGGTTCTAGTATTTTCCTATTATATGAGTTCCTGGTTTTCAGGCTGTGATAGATTGAGTAAGTTTCTACCTATTACCATTTTAATGAGTGGTTTTTTTTTTTTTTTTAAGGAAGGAGAATATAATTCCTGGGCCTAACTGAGCATGATTTGATAAAATATGCTGTCAAGAATGTACAGAAGGGGACACCTGGGTGGCTCAGTTGGTTAAACGTCTGACTCTTGATTTCTGCTCAGGTTTGTGAGCTCAAGCCCCATGTTGAGCTCTTCACTAACAGCATAAAGCCTGCTTGGGGTTCTTTGTTTCTTTCCCTCCCTGCCCCATTTGCTCTCTCTCAAAAATAAATATTAAAAAAAACGAATGTACAGAATAAACACAGTAAGTGGAAAGCAGGCTTCTTGAGTTTTTTATAAGTAGTTGTGAAAATGATACTTCTTTGAGTATATACTTTTGAATCTGCCACTGAATTTGTTTCATATTTCACTATGATGAGAAGTGGCAATTCTGAAAAGATGGTGGATAAGTTTGTATGGGTTGGGTGGGGTATGTATGTGTCTATGAAAAAAACTTTGTGATTAATAGATGTGATGAAATTCAGAATTATATGTCAATTTTTATTATGTTCTGGGGTCTGCATCCTAACATTTCATGTTAATAGACATGATATTGGCTTTTTACTTGCCAATTCTGCACACTCAGCTACCAGATTATTATAAATTAAAGTCAAAGCATAGGTTAGTAATAAGAATTTCTAGGGGATAGTTAAGGGATGGTTTGCAGGAGGCTAGAACCCTGTTTCATTGTGTTTTTCTATAGTGCTTCATGGCAGACACTGGCAACTCTGCTAAATAATTGTGTAAAGAAAGATGAATTTGGGGGCAAATTTAAAAATAATACAACTTCAGTTGTATTGTATAGTGGTTTAGTCTATAGTGTAGCATAGAATTTGAATGAATAGCTTTTGGTGGCAAACTTCCTGGGTTTAATTCCTGGCTATACCACTTATCGAGTCTGTGATTATGATCAAATTCTATACAGTGCCTGTGCCTTCACTTTCTCATCCATAAATACAGGACAATAGTGCCTACTTCATATGTGACTGTTAGGTTTAAATCAGTTACATATATGAGAACTTAAAATATTACCTAGCACATAGCAAGTACTCTATAAACGTAAGTATTTTTATTGGATGGTAACTTCTGCCATTCTTTTTTTTTTTTTTTAATGTTTTATTTATTTCTAGGAGAGAGAGAGAGAGAGACAGCGTGAGCAGGGGAGGGTCAGAGAGAGAGGGAGTCACAGACTGAAACAGGCTGCAGGTTCTGAGCTGGCAGTCAGCACAGAGCCCGAGCGGGGCTCGAACCCATGAACCGCGAGATCATGACCCAAGCGAAAGTCGGACGCTTAACCGACTAAGCCACCCAAGCGCCCATAACTTCTGCCATTCTTATGGCTAAATGTGACTACTATCAGCGACTACTTGTGACTACTTTTTAGGGTGACAATTCTAGAAAAACAGGTGATTTGTTTTATTAAGTGAGAAATTAGGATGTATTTCTTACAGTTTAGATTTCTTATTAGAATATTCTCAGTTTTTACTTTTTTTAAGAGAATAAGTCTTAGGAATTTGGGTTGAATAAGCAACATATTTAAGGAAATGATATCTAAAGAAGTCTTAACTGTCATATATAAAATGGAGTACATAAAACAAAATTAAAAACTAAATCTCAAATAGAATTAAATTTCAATATATATTTACAAATTATCTATTTAAAACACTGAATAATTCTATATTGAAGTGCTGCCATATTGTGCTATTGAGATAAAATAGATAATTCCTAAAGGCAAAATATTTTTTCAAGTGATACATTTTCTGAAAAACTATTCTCACAATTTTTTGTTTAGCTTTTCTTCACATGCTGCAGTCTAGGTCTAGATCTAGAGAAAGCAGATTGTAGTCAAAAGAAGTGGAATCATGTCTTTGGGCTTCATTACCTTCTCCTCAAAGTAGAAACTTATATTCTAAGATTTCATGAATTTCTTATGAAGGAAATATTTACCTTTAAAGAAAATGGATACAGAAAAGGAATGAAATGTATTGGTCATTTTAAGGTAGATTATATAAGTAAATAATGTGTGATTTAGATGTTTTCTTGAATGCTCCCACAACTATGAAAATGTTTTTGTTAGGTATTAAGTTTTAGATTATACGGAAACTATAAATCTTCTGTCTGCCTTTAATTTTGACAATTAAACTTTGTCATTAAACTACTTTATGGAAAAGCCTGCTTGCATTACAATGACATATTTAGTAGCAACCAGTGGTGTAACTCCCACTTCTAGAAAAAATGTAAATGATTCTAACCTGTCAGGAATCAATATAACAACTTCAGCTTATTTTTGAGAAATTTTAAGGATTTGGAATTTTGTCCTATTTGTAGGCTAACAATTTAATCTCATGGACACTATTAGAAAACACAAGACTCCGAGATTAGAGATAAAGGACAATTTATTAATCACAGGGATAGTGGTAGCCAGGATATCTGCATTTTTGTCTGGGTTCCTTGAGCCTCTATTCCCACAGTATTATGTGAATAGGACTACGTAATATCTGTTTACAAGTAGGTTGTTTTTTAGGAGAGAAATTCTGAACTTAAAGAAATTATAGTCTTTTATAATGAACAATAAGGACACCTACATTTTGCTGAGACATTATCTATGTTTACCAAAGCTATTCACTCTACAAATAACCCTGAAAAGATAATCTAGAACAATAGATAGTCAGTGACTCTGCTCATAAGAAGTACAGAAATATGAGAGGCCCTTAGAGAATTATCTCTCAATACTTTCACCTCCTAGTAATATCTTTTACATATTCTGATTAATTTTATGTAATTCTTACATGTTCAAGTGAAGACATGTCAAAACTTGCATTTTTAAGCTTAGCCAAATATATTGACAAAGTCATCAGTAAATCAGTTTGGAATAATCAGAACTATAGAAATTTCCCCATTGGGTTAGTCAATGATGTGTCTAAAATAGCATGGCTAATTATAAAATGATGTATCTTCATTCATATTTGGGAGCAATTGGATTCTGATAATATTATATGCATCGTTAAGTTTAATAAAAGTAGATATATTAACAGGACTCTGGCAGACATCGCAGGGACATTCTGTCATGAATCCTGCTAGCTAAACTCCTAAGGTCTCTCAGAGAATCCAGAAATCATTCAAAGTTTTTACTAATGATTAGTCAATCTGTTCCAGGGCAGACCCTCAATATCTGACTGGGTTCCTCATCCTCTACCACCTCTTTGGTGATATCTGATCACCATAGCCTGCCTTCAACAAGAATCCTGTGAGGTGGGTTTAGCCAGAATCCTCCTTTACCCTTAATGTTTCCCTTCAGAAAATTTGCATTTATTAACCCCTACCCTATGCTTTGACTATAAATCCCCATTTGCCCATGCTGTTTATGGAGTTGAGCCCAATGTCTCTCCCACACTGCAATATTCCATCTCATGTCCCTATATGGACTTTGAATAAAGTCTTCATTATGGCGCTTTAACATGTGTTATTGAATATTATATTTTCTTTAACATCATTCAAAAGTGTGACTCATAGACCAGCAGTATAGCCAATACCTGAGAATGTATTAGAAATATAGAATCTTAGTGCCCATAGCAGATTCAATAAATTAAACCTGCATTTTAATAAGATTTCTCAGGTGATTCATGTGGACATTAGAGACTGAGACACATTGACATGTGATTGGTGTCCAGTACTTGAGGACCACTTTGGCTAGATAAGAATACCTGGAAAACTTTTTTAATATAAATAGAAATTCTTAGCACTCTCCACCAGAGGTTCTAATTCAGTAGATCTGAAGTCAAGGAATAAGTCCCTTCACCTTGTTTGATTGTGATGCACCATTGCCCTAGGCCTAGGGCGGCATATCCCAACTTTGGCTTGATCTAGTTCCAGATCAATGACTCTCAATCTTGACTGCACAATAGAATCACTTGAGGAGCCCTTTAAAAGGATTGAAAGCTGAGTCCTACTCTGAGAGACTTGACTTACCTGCTCTATTGTGGGACTAAGGAATTCCTGTGTTTTCAACCTCCTAAAGTGATTTTAATGTGCAACCAGAATTAAGAAATACTAGTTCTCATAATTTACCTAAATAATGTAGGTGGGAACAAATAAAAGGAAACTTGGATTTATTTAATCAGAAGAGTTTCATACAAGATGGACCTTTTGGAAATATTATTTTTATGATGGTATAAAAATGGATTAAAATGGGAGCAATAAGGAGTGTGAAAACTACCTGTAATAATGCAGTTGAGAGCTGTTTTATTAAAGCACTGACAGTAAAAATGAAAAGAGAAATTTTGAAAGAGGAAATATTTAGAATAAAGAATTATCAGGTCTTTGAGATGAACTCTTTTAGTAAGGAGTGTGTTCAACCACATAAGAGTCTATAGAGAGGTCAGAGTTAGATTGTATCATGAGGAAGTCGTGGAGATTTTCTGAGAATATTATTCCAGTAGAGAGGTGGAACACAATTTAAAATGCAAGAGATTTTAGAGAAAATTAATGATCAAGAAAATATGGAATTAATGATGAACAAAACATGGTTCATTTAGGATCCGTAACCCAGGTGCCTGAGTGGCTCAGTCCATTAAGTATCTGACTCTTGATTTAAGCCTAGATCATGTTCTCAAGGTTTGGGAGATCAAGCCCCATGATGGGCTCTTTGCGACAGGGCAGAACCTACTTGGTGTTCTCTTTCTCTGCCTCTCCCCCATTCCTCAAAAAAAAAAAAAAATCTTAAACAAAATAAAATCCTTAACCCAGAAGACATGAAAGAAATAACATGCTTACTAGAAAGGAAAAATAGTTTAGAGAAGGTGGTTGTTGTTTTAAAGAAGTGTGAAATCTACACATAAGGTGAAGTCAGAGATTGAAAGCAGAAAGCCAAACAAAATAAACCTCTAATTTTTTTTGCGCATTCAAACTATGGGAAAAAATTCAACAAATATTACTTGACTGATGGGAATATATGTGAAAAGGTACTATAGACTTAAAAAATAAAATCCTGGGGGCACCTGGGTGGCTCAGTCAGTTAAGCATCCGACTCCGGCTCAGGTCATGATCTCACAGTTCATGGATTCAAGTCCTACATCGGGCTCTGTGCTGATAGCTAGCTCAGAGCTTGGAGCCTGCTTCAGATTCTGTGTCTCCCTCTCTCTCTGACCCTCCCCTGCTCATGCTGTGTGTCTCTCTCTCAGAAATAAAGTTTATTGAGTTTTGTCCCTTTTTTTGATATATCATATCCACTAAAATGAGGTTGTCTGATCTGATCTACTCATGCAAAGGCATATTTACACCACTTTGATTTTTGACTGCTGTGTAGGCATCTTCTGCTTAAGTCCATGGTTCCTCTTCTTTGTTCCCACTCATAGTGGACCTGCTATTAATCTCCTATCTTGACCACAGCATCACCAAGAATGAAATAGATGGGCAGCCTACTAAAATGTTGCTTAATTTATGTAACAGGAAAAGCTGTAGCTCTGATGGCTAAAAACCTGACATGAGTCACCTCATGTAGAGTGATAGTTTCTATCTAAACCTAAGTCAGTTCACATGCCTAGAACTCCTTCATTGAAGGGGAGGCCTGGTCCTCTTGAGGAAGGATGCTGCACACTGCCAGCATCCTCTACATACTGCAAATCTTCCTCCAAGCCTTTTGCAATGGGCCACTACTAGAGTGATGCATACAGGTGAAATGGAAATACCCATAATTTTCAGAGTTTATTAGATATGGTATACAAATTGATGTTTTTCTCTGGGTACACCAAACCCACTATGACCTACCAATCAAGATGGGAGCTTATGGTGGCCAGGGGATAGAGGGAGGCTTAGCCTGAGTTACATGGACCTAACACCAAGTAGAACCTAGCTTGTTTTCTCCCCAAGTTCCTGAATAACAATATGAAATTTTCTCAAAAAATTAAAAATAAAACTATCATATTACCCATTAATTCTGAGAATATATATCTGAAGAAAATGAAATCAGTATCTCAAAGAAATGTCTGCATCCCCATGTTCATTACAACTTTCCTTACAATACCCAAGATATAGAAACAACCTAAGTGTCATCAATAGATAAATGGATTAAAAATGTGGTATATATACAGTGGAATATTAGTGAGCCACAAAAAGAAGGAAATTCAACCATTGACAACAATGTGGGTGAAACTGGAGAACATTATACTAAGTGAAATAATCCAGACACAGAAATACAAATACAGTGTGTTCTCACTTATATGTGAGATCTAAAAATGCTGAATTCATAGAAGGAAAGAGTATAATGGTGGTTTCTAGTGGTTAGGGGTGAAGAATATGAGGAGAGGTTGGTCAAAGGGTATAAACTTTTAGTTATAAGATGAAAGTAAGTATTTTTAATTATTACCATTGTACTATACATTCAATACCCATACCTGGTTCATCTTATAACCCTGGCAGATGGTGCTAGTGGTGGGATCATGGCCAAATAAGGCTGTAGCTGCGTCCACAGAGGCGTGGAGCTGGGTGTGTAGTCAGATCATAGCCAGTGAGTCTGCCACCACTTTGTGGGCCTGCCTTCTCTAATTAGCCCTGTGTTGGTCTGGGGCTCCACTGGAGTTTGCAAACTCCTACCTGGATCCCAAAGCTCCCACAAAGGCACTTTTGTCCACGGATGGCTGCCAAATTGTTGTTGCTGTGGAAGGATATGAACAGTGGACTTTTTATTCTGCCATCTGGCTCTGTTCATTTTTTTAATGTAGTGATCTTTACTTCATTAAGCCAAATTGAAGACTGCTGATTTATATAAGCATATAGGTTTTTTAATGACAAGAAAATGTAAAGCTCTGAACCATATAATAATAATAATAATAATAATAACTTTGAAAAAATACGCTAAAGTGAAAATGGCAAAATCTAGTTCACGGTAATAGTATCATCAATTTTACTGGATGTTTGAAATTTTTCACAATAAATAAATTAGGAAAAGAAAAACAAAATTTGATTTGATTAAAATTAGTCAAGAAAACAATTTATAAACTTCAAAAGAAGATGTCTTCTAAGGAACAACTAACTTTGGCAATAACTACTTTGTATTTTGAGTTTGCCCTTTCTTAGAAAAACAGTAATGCCACAAGCCATTGTCAAGAGTGTGTGGACCCGAAATATGCATTGTTTTAGTCTGAGAATGAAAAAGAAGTACAATCCATTGATTTATGTATCTCATTAGAATAATGTCAAAGCAGTAAATTCACTCTATACAGCACTTCCTTGACATGATGAAGTATGCAATATTATTGGTTCAGAAGTTTCACTGATCCAAATGCATGAATTAATTAAAACTAATTTTAAGGTAGAGTTATTTTTTCTGTCAGACACTAGGATACTTGAATAGGCAGTGGTGTCTTTCTTTTTTAACTGTTAAGCTCAATCATATTTCTTCCTCCCTTACTTTTCAAATCAATAAGATCCATAATTTTGTATGTGATATTTGTATTTCAATATATATCTTTGTATTTTAACTATATTTGTATTCATCGCTCAACAATATGCTGATGTTTCAAAACTGTATAAATGTTAGACTTTATCCTCTACCACATGTGAGATTTTTTTCCATTTTAATACATGTAGCTCTGTCATTCATTTTATAGCTATGTGTTTTTCTAAATTATGAATATACTACAATTTACATATCTATTCATCAATAGCACTGGTGGACATTTAGGTTGCATTCAATTGTTTTGCTCTTGTAAGTAAGGCTTGTATATATGCATATATGCAGAAAATTCTTTAGTAGTGGAACTACTATGTTTATAGAGAATGTGAGTTTCTTTTATAAATTTCTATTAAAAAGTTTTGCCCATTATTCTGTTGGGCTGTTTTTCTTTTTCTCATTAATCTTTATCTATTTGGGATACTAATCCTTTGCCACTTACAAGGGTTGCAGACAAATTTTCTCAGTCTATATCTTATGTTTTCACTTTTAAAAAATGGGGATTTTTAATACTCAAGTTTTAACATTTAATGAATCATTTCCTTTATAGTTTATCTTATTTTAGGGAAATCTTGTTTAAGAAGCTTTAAATTTTGGGGGCACCTGGGTGGCTCTGTCATTTGAGCATCAGACTTCCGCTCAGGTCAGATCTCATTGTTCATGGGTTTGAGCTCTGCATTGGGTTCATTGCTGTCAGCACAGAGCCTGCTTGGGATCCTTTGTGCCCCCTCTCTCTCTACCCCTCCCCTGCTTAAGGTTTCTCTCTCTAAAAAAAATAAACATAAAAAAGAAGTTTTAAATTTTCTCAAGTTCTTCTGTATTTTCTTCTAAAAAAGCTTAAAGTTTGATTTTAATATGTAGTCTTGCAATTATCTTGGAATTCATTTTTCTATTATTCTAGCATTTTTTTTTTGTTTTTGTTTAGCTTTGTTTTGTTTTTTGTTTTTTGCTACTCCAATCTTTTCTCACTGTGAAATATTTTTTCCCAACTGTTCTCATTTCTTTATTCTGTTCTATTTACCTACTTTTGAGGTCATGTCACACCAAAAGCTACACTTTAGTCACACTAAAGTTACATAAAATGTCTTGATATTAGGTAGTAAGTATTAGCCTTCCCCATATTTTTCATTTTTTTTAAATGGTCCTGGCTATTTGTGGCTTTTTGGTTTTTCATATCAATTCTTTTTAGAATCAGATTATCAAATTCATACATTTTTTTTGATTTTTTGGTTGGAATTGTATCAGTTTTACAGATTAAATGGGGAGAATTCTCTATCCTTATATTACTTCATTTTTCTTAATGTGTTTTCATAAAGTTTATAATGTTTTACATACTTTTTCCTAGATTTATTCCTGGGTACCTTATGCTTTTGTTGCAACATTACAAAAAATATCTCAAAGTGCTAGATTTCAGCAATTTATTGATAGTGTATAGGAATGTATTTGATACCTTAAACTTTTATGTAGATAGTAATATTGTCTAATAAAAATGTCAAGGTCAGTTTCCCCTTCTTTTCCCCAATACTTCCAACTTTTTTATTTATTTATTTATTTATTTATTTTTTGGTCTTTCTTCATGGATAAGGACAGTATCTAGTACTATGTCAAATGATGTAGTGATAACCTGTAATCTTGTATCTACTTTTAGTGGCAATGTTTCTAACAATTCACCATTTACCCTGAAGTCCCTGAATGCATGTTTGTAAACAATAGTAGAGAAAGTCTTTAATCCTAGCACCTAATCTTATTTCTGGTACACAGTAGATACTTATTAAATAATTGTTTATTTAAATTTCATTATTCTTTCTAGTATAGGGAGATATATTATGTAAGAGCATTTCTATTAGGCATAAAAAAGCCTAGAAAATTATATGCTTAAGTATAAAGTGATTACAGCTTGCAATCTGGTAACATCTTAAATTATCCAGAGTAGATGTCAACGTGAATATGTAGGAATCTTTCTAATCGGTGTGATAAACAGGAGGGAATTACTCTGTGACTAGGGAGAATTGATTTATGATAAAACTGCTGTTTTTAAACATCTGTTATTACCAACCCACTAGGCATAAACATTCAAATGTTAATCATGTCATTCAGGAGCTATGTTTTTCTGTTTGCCTTCTTTATAAACCAATGGTAGGCATTAGGAGAAGGAAAGTAAGTTCTACTATTCTGCTACTGAATTAGTTTCTATTGCTTTGTAACAAATTATCACAGATTCAGCACCTTAAAATAACACTAATTTATTGTCTCAGTTTCTGTGGGTCAGGAGTTTGGCCACCGGTTAGCTGGATTCTCTCCTCAGGTCTCACAAGGCTGCAATCAAGATGCCAGCTGTGCTATGATTTTCTTCTAGGGTTTGGGTTCTCTTCTAAGCTCATTTAGGTTAGTGGCAGAAATTCAGTTCCTTGCAGCTTTAGGAGTGATGTCCTTGTGTTCTTCTTTGTTGTCAGTTAGAGACCACTCTAAGCAACTAAAAGCCAATACTGTAGTCAGTTCACAACATGGCTGTTTGCTTTCTTTCTCATAAGCCAATCAGAGAAAATTCTTGTTTCTAAGGGCCCACTTGATTAGATCAGAACCATCCAAGGTAATCTCCCTTTTGATTTACTAAAAGACAACTGATTTGGGACCTTAATTACATCTGTAAAATACCTTTTGGCAGGTAATATAATATAGTCACTGGGGTGATATCTCATCATATTCACTGGTTCTGACCAGACTCACAGAGAGAGGATTATAAAAGGTTGGGGGTCAATGAGGATTATTTTAGGATTCTGACTGCCACAGGTATTACTCACATGTAGAATGTCACATTCCTTCTTCCATTCTCTTGGAGAAACATTTTCTTTCTTATTTCATGGCATCGTTGTATGAAGGTCTAACAACAAATCTTTCTCATTTCCAAACATTTCCACATCCCTTAAACTGCCATATGCCTTAAATTGATAGTTTGGTTTTAGCCTTATTTTTAGGTAAGCCTGGGGACATCTTTTTCATGTGACACTTGGTAGTTGGATAATTGATAGATTTTAATCCAAGAGCTTCTGGGTTTTACTGGTTTTAAGCTGCTGTTCCAGCTACATTCAAAGCCACATGGACACACACATGCACACACACAAACACATGCGCACACACATAGTTACAATATTTCTGGTAATTTATCCAGAATATTAACATTGTGTAGCTCTGAGTAATAGGCTCTGGTATAATTGTATTCTCTCCCAGTTTGAATATAGAATGTTTAAAAAATTACTAGAGCATTAGAGAATTCTAAAATGACAGAAAAACCATTTTCATGGCATTTTGTTTTACTTTTGGGAGATGTGCACTTTATTAGGAGTGCCTACATTTTAGTAGCATTTTATAGTTTACAAGGTGTCATACCACATTGTATGTTATTATGCTTAACAGCACTGTTGTAGGGGAGGAAAATGAGGCCAACATCAGTCATTTCTCAAACTGCACATGTAGGATTGAGCAGAACAGAGAATTGAACCCAGGATTTCTGGCTTCAAGCATAAACCTTTTTCATTTATCTGCTTCATTAACACATGGGTAGAAAGAGTTTGTAAATATATTTTTAACATTTGCATTTAAAAATGATGACAGAGTTTTCTAGAATTGAAGGGTATTCTTTTGCATAGTTTTATTTTGGGCAACTCTGAGCTGGTTTCCTACAGTTTATTTGCAACTTTTTTTGAATTGGTTTTACTTTAAATTATGCCCTATCACTTATAATTTGGCATATATTTCTTGTCTGCTCCATATTCTCCTTGTGTTTTTATGAGGCTATATGTCTTCTTCTTTAAAAGAGAGAACAAATGGAAAACATGCCTGTTAGATTTATTCAAGGATACACTATACCTTATCATCCACATTTCATTGTCTGGTGGCAAATTTTCTAACAAAAAAAAAGATAATAATATCCAGAATGGAAAGATTCATGAGCTTTGGTGATTTATGAGGAAATTCTATAATGCAAGTGGCTTTTGTTAAGTAGATGGAGCTTACAAATATGATGGAAGATGGTACAAACTCATAGATTAGAGACTGTTTAAATTGTTTTGCATGTAATATAGATATATGATAAATTCAAATAGATCAAAAAAATGTGTGGTGAGAAGTGAGTTTTTCTCCTGACCCCATGTTCCAGTCTCTGTCAGTAGTTTGGTGGCTTGCAGGGAGTCTCTGGTTAATATTTCTTCAAAACAGGAAAAAGGATTTGCTAATGTTTAAAAGTAGAGCAGAATTTAAAAATGAGTAAAAAATGGCAATTAAACACATTTGTATGTGTAAGGGAGAAAACTTCTGGTTATGCAATTTCCAAAAAGATACTGTCCTTAACCTGACACAAAACTGAATGATAGAGAGAACATGCTACTACTGTTTGTGCATACTTGCTGGGTTCAGTACAAAATGACAAACATTTTTTCACTTATTGAGCTGCTTCTACCGTGTTCTTGCTAAGCTTGTCACTAGAATCCATTCCTTCAGTTATCTTCTCTTGGACTAATCTCTCAGTTACGGTATAGAAGAAAGTGATGTCATTATAGAATCAAGAGGTGTTGTGAGCTGAATTGTGTACCTCAAAAAGATATGTTGAAATCCTAACCTATGGTACGTATGGATGTGGTCTTATTTGGATATAAAGTCTTTGCAGATATAATCAAGTTAAGGCATGGGTATATTTGCTTAGGATGGGCTCTAAATTCAGTGACCTGTGTCTTTATTAGAAGGCCATGTGGAGATGCAGACACACACGGGAAGAAGACCATGTGATGGCTCAAGTAGAGATTGGAGTAATGCGATGGCAAGCTAAGGAATGGCAAAGTTTGCTGGTATCAACAGAATCTGGGAGAGAAGCACTTCTAGCTTCCCAAAGTGTGAAAGAATAAATTTTTTGTCTTAAACCGCTCAACTTGTGGCAGTTTTTAAAAAAGTTTACTTATTTATTTTGAGAGAGGGAGAGAGAAAGGGGATGGGGAGGGGTGGAGAAAGGGAGAGAGAGGGAGGGAGGGAGAATGTGAGTTGGGAAGGAGCAGAGAGGGAGAGACAGAGAATCGCAAGCAAGGATTGGGGCTCTTTCATGAACCAAGAGATCATGATCTGAGATGAAATCAAGAGTCAGATGCTTAATCAACTGAGCCACCCAGGTGCCCCATCAATCTGTGGTACTTTTTTATGGCAACACTGGGAAACTAACACAGGAGGAAAGGCACAAAGAACTTTTTTTTTTTTTAACTGAGAAACTACTTACATGCTAGTACCTGTGTGAAACACACATTATCTCATTACTGTTCTTCTTATAAGAGCATTGCAACATAGATATTACCTTCATTTTACAGTTGTAAAGACTTAGGCTCAGAAGTCTTAAATAACTTTCCAAAGTCACACAGCAAATGGTCTCTGCCTGATAAAGAAGCCATTACATTATACTTTAATTGGTGATCACCCATTTATAAAGGGTCAGCTAAACTTAGAAATGGTTTTATCATCTGGAGTTGCCTCACATGGTCTGATTATAGGAGCAATAGAAACAAAAATTACATCTCCTACTGATGCCTGAAAGTTTGCTACTTTCCACAATATTTCTTTTTAAAATGTAAACATTCCAGAAGGATTAACATAGTACATCAGTGAAAATATAAATATGTTAGAGCATTTTCTTTTCATTCTTGATATTATAGAAGATCTGTCAGCTTAAGAATATTGTTTGCTGAAGTTGTAATATGGTGGCAGAGTAGGAGGATCCTAGGCTTGTCCTGTCCCACAAATATAACTAGATAACTGTGGAATCATCCTAAATACATCCTAAATACAGAAATTGACCAGAGGACTTACAGAACAAACGCCACAACTAGAGGTTGAGAAGAAGACATACTGAAGAAGGTAGGAAGTGCAGAGATGCGGTTTGGGAGAAAAACAGATCGCAGTTCCTGTGGTAGGGAGGGAGTCATGGCTGCAGAGAAGGGCGAGAGAAGGGCACAAAGGGGAGCACACATCTGAAGATGACTTAACTGAAGGATAAGGACACAATAGCACACACAGCACACACTGAAGACGCTCTGGAAGTGCCAGGCCATTGGCCACGGGAACACAACACAGCAAGCACTACAGGGCCTCTCCTCCATTACCCTCAAGAACAGGAGATGTAGCTTACTTTCCTAATACACAGAGGCAGGCACAGAGGCTTAGACAAAATAAGCAGACAGAGAATTTTATCCCAAATGGAAGAATAGGACAAGTCCATGGCCAGAGATCTAAGTAAAACAGATATAAGTAACATGCCTGATAAAGAATTTAAAGTGGTGATCATAAGGATACTACCTGGATTTGAGAAAAGAGTGGAAGATATGAGTGAGGCTCTTAACACAGAGATAAGGGATAGCACAGCGGAAATAAAAAGGCTCTATAAATGAAATGAGAAACACTTGATGGAATGAACAGAAGGCTGGAAGCGGTCTTCCACAAATTAGTGACCTAGAAGACAGATTAATAGGACGTAATTAAGGTCAACAAAAGAGAAAAAAGAATTATGCAAAATTAGAATAGACTTAGGGAACTCAGTGATTCCATCAAATGTAACAACATTCATATTATAGGAGTCCTAGAAGAAGAAGAAAGAGAAGAGGGGGCAGAAAATTTATTTGAAGAAATAATAGCTAAAAACTTCCATAATCTGGGCAATATCTAGCCAGATCCAGAAGGCACAGAGAACTCCCATCAAATTCAACAAAAGCAGATCCATCCCAAGGCATATTTTAATTAACTTGGCAAAATATACTAATAAAGAAAAAATATTAAAAGTAACATGGCAATTTGCAACAGTGTAGATGAAACTAGAGGGTATTATCTAAGGGAAATAAGTCAGTCAGAGAAAGACATATCACATGATTTCAACATGTAGAATTTGAGAAACTTAACAGATAATCATAGGAGAAAGAAAGGAAAAATAAGATAAAAACAGAGAGGGAGACAAACCATAAGAGACTCTTAAATATAGAGAACAAACAGGATTGATGTGGTGGGGAAAATGGGTGATGGGCATTGAGAAGGGTACTTATTGGGATGAGCACTGGGGGTGTTATATGCAAGTGATGAATCACTGGATTCTACTAATAGGTGTTTTCTATTTTTGGTGGAGCTACTCATTGAAGACTAAGTAAAAGGACATTTTTAAGATTCATTTTTCATTTTTCACAGATGTTAAAATCTAAGCCTAGGGCACAGAGAAGAAAAGGGCCTGACTCACAACATTTGCTGAAGATTTATAACCCTGATAAAGGCTGCACTCAGAATGAATAAATAATGATTTTTATTGTGTTTTCTCCAGTTCAGTTCCATTAAAATAGCTTCAAAGTAAAATTATCATAGAATGTGCATTATAGGGAAACTACAAGCTGGCTTGCCTGACAAAAGAAAGAGGAAATCAAGTTATCTGAAATTATTTGAATTATATGAGAATAGATTTTCAGAGGTTTTGAATATATTGAATGTTGCTTTGCTATGTAAATATCATTTCTAGCTTTGTGCTTAATGTTTCTCAGAGCTTTTTGTTTGTTTGTTCAGAAGAAAAGTAATGTGCTGGTGGTAAGTACAATGATAACTCCTAGGGTGTCATGATGGCTAAGAACCTTACTTTTGGTGGATAGATACGCAGTAGTAAGGTGAGATAATTGGTAGCTCTACTAATGGAAGGATGTGAGGGAAATAAGGACTGTATACTAGTTGGCCTGCTTTGGAAACCTTGAAGAAGAACCATAAGGTCAGATCGGCTGGTTATCAACTCAGGATACAGTGAAAGCCAGAAGTCAGTGTTTAAAGTGTCTCTTATCTCTTGTAGCCAGAGACTGGACTGGGAGTGGAACTGAACTGTGAGAGTGGTCAAAATGCAAAGAAGATGGAGAGAGTAGCTGTGACAAGTATTCTAAGTTAGTGTCAGGGCCCTTATAGTGGAAACTTGAGAAATGGGAAGAGGAAATTGGGTGGATATGCTAGTTTGAACTCTTTTTAAAAAATGTTTATTTATTTATTTTGAGAGAGAGAGAGAGAGAGAAATCTCAAGCAGGCTCTGGACTGTCAGCACAGAGCCCAACACAGGGCTTTATCTCATGACCTAAGCTGAAATCAAGAGTCAGACGTTTAACTGTTGGAGCCACCTAGGTGCCCTGAGAATTGTGAACTCTTAATTCCCTTGGGCAGGTAGAGGTTACCTTGACCCACATGCTAGAGAAGAGCAACCTCTTCTTGCCTGGGATAAAAGACCCTGAATGAAAGACCTCAACAGGGCCAAATGCCTTGCAAATGGTGCTTGACTTCCTTAAGACATATTCCTTCCTTCTCTCATTGCCTACAACACAGAAACAAGAGTCAAAGAAGCATAGCTTGAGGGAGAAAGCCTGGGCATGGGGGCTGAGGCCAGGGGAAGGGGACTGCTTATTTTCCAAAGAAATGTAGAAGTGGGAAATGGTGTACCAGCTGGAACTTTGGAATGTGTGTGGGAGTACATCTTAAGGGCATTGGCCTAGGGCTTGTGCACAACACAAGGCTGGAAAGTGGAGAGTTTATAAACTTCGGATTTATGCCCGTGACTCAAGATTTATTGTGCTAGAGAGGACACCTGGAGCCCATTGTAATATCATGCTGACATGGCTCTTTGAAGCTAGGAGGAGAAGCCAGAAGTTCCTTGACAGAACATTGAGGAATGGAGTTAGAAGCTCAGGAGGTGGGCATGTTAGAATGAATTTATTATGTGAGACTAGAGAACCCATTTCTGCTTCAGTTTCTTGGAAGAGCCCTGATAACACTTCATTCACTAAAGCAATAAGGAATGCAGTATTGAGGGAGACATTGGCAACTTTGAGAACTTCTATAGTAGCTGTCCTTCCTAGGCTATAGTTCACAGTTGGAGAGTGCTATTTGTGGTTGCCAAGAGAATATGAGAATGATAGGATTCCAGAATATGTGAGGCCAAATGGTTACACTTTGGACATAATTATTGTAATGGTCGACAAGACCAGAGTGGCAACTAGGAAGCCTTGACACACTGGGGTCTGTGCCAAGGGTTCATACATCATGCTTCTCCTGGGAGGAGAGAGATGGAAAGTTCATCAGTGTGTAGCTTGTTAACTTCAATATATAAAAATGAGTATATGAAGACTGATATTAAAGGGGACAATGGAAAATAGTTTCTAGATCTGAGTCAGATTTCAGAGTGATCGGAGATACTTCACAGATACAGAACCCATTGATTGAAGGGACACCTCTGTTCTTTTGATAAAGGACCTTGAGAGGCTACTTCAAGTATACACAATCATATTTTCTTCAATCCTTACCCAAAAGGATTTATAGCCACCTATCAGAGAGTGATACATTGGGTAAAAATCTTTCAAGGGTTTTTGGATAAATAATTTGAGCTGGTACTTATGATAGGGGAGCAGAAGTGTTATCCTGAGCCTTGGGTAAGGTGGGACTTTAGGACACCAGGTGCTAAATGCAGTCCTGGCCTAAATCTGTCTCATAGTGAGTCAAACTCCTGGCACCAAAGAAAAAAAATCTCAAGTAAAACTGAAAACTAGAAGAAACTGCAGAGGTTAGTGTCACCTTCAAAGGCCTGAAGGACACCGGTTTATTTCCAACATATTTCCTTTCAATTCGCCTCTTGGACTCATATAACAACCATGTGGATTTTGACAGATAACAATAGACTACCACAAACTTAACCAAATAGTGGGTCCAATCACAGGTGTGCCAAATATTTTATCTCCACTAGAAGAAATCAATATAGCCTCTGGTACTTGGTAATGATCTAGCAAATGAATTCTTTTCAATCCCTGTGAATCAAGAGTCTTTCAAAGTCAATTTACCTTTATGTTAGATGGACAGTGGTACACATTTGCTATCTTATCTCAGGACATTATTAATGTTATTTCTCTCTATAAAGTCTGCAGGGACCTTGATTATCTTAACATTTAACAGATCATTACACTGATCCACTAAATTGATGCCACCTTGTTAACTGAATCTAATGTGTAAAAAGAAGAAATTATCCTTGTTGCCCATTCATGTCAGATAGTGGTAAAAAGTTCTAAGTTTCAGGGGGGCTGCTTTATTGTAAATGTTTTTAGAGGTTCAAGGACCTTAGACATTCCAGGACACTCTCTCCATGGTAAAGGGCAAGTTATTGTGTTTTATACCTAGTCCATCTACAAAAACAGGCAGAGTGCTAAGTGGGCCTCTTCGGATTTTGAAGGCAGCATACATTGCAGTTAAAGATACTGCTTTGACTCACTTATGGGATGACTTTTATGGTTGCCAGTTTCAAGTTGGGCCCATGGCAAAAGAGGGCTATGCAGCAGTTCTAGGCTGTAGTGCAAGCTGCCCTATTATTTCAGGTGGATCCAATTATGTAAGAAACAGATAAGGACTTCATATGGAGTATCTGGAAGCCCCAACAAGAAAGTTGCAGAATCTAGGGTTTTAGAGCAAGACTATGACTTCCACAGAAGAAAATTACCAGGTGCACTGTTGATGCAATGCTGGCAGAGACTGACTATCTGTCCATTAGCTAGCTGCTCACCACCACCTGGGTAGATTACTGACAAAAAGTTTGGATAAGCATGGTGACAATTCATTATAAAATGGTGCTATGTTCTGAATGTTTATGTCCCCTCCACAATTTATATGTTGAAATCTAAACTCCCAAGGTGATAGTATGTGGAGGTGGGGTCTTTGGAAGGTGATCAGGCAATGAGGGCAGAGTTTTCATGAATGGAATTGGTGCCCTTACAAAAGTGGCCCAAATTGCCTCTTGTACCATGTGAAGTTGTAGTAAAAAAGTCAGCTATCTATGAGGAAATGGATTCTCACCAGACACCAGATCTGCTGGCACCACAATCTTGGACCTCCCAGCTACTAGAATTATGGGAAATAAATGTCTTGTGCTAATAAGCAACTCAGTATATGGGATTTTTGTTATAGAATCTAAACGGACTAAGATAAATGGAAGTGTCTTTTTTGGGATCAGACGCAAGCAGATCACAAGGAAAATAAATTATGTTAACAGGTGACCCCAATTCTGTTTTACCTATCTCTGTTGTACTAACAGAATCATATCTCCCTTACCTCACATATAAGGCCTAGTTTAGAAAAAGGTTGACACCATATGTGGAGCCAAATATAAGCTGCTGCCTCACTCGACTGCTACTCAAAGGTGGCCCTAAAGAATAGTTGGGAAGGGGGGGATATTCCCAGTGAACAGAGATGTGAGTATTAGACATGGTTGTTTATTTTGTATGAAGGACAAGTGGCCTGTGGTAAAGATATATCTCCCCAGAAGGTAGTGAATGGCATGGTTTGGTCAGGAGACTAGAATGGGAAAGATTAAATTAGGGACAAAAGGTTTGAATTAGAGGCATGAGCTGGACATATGAGTGTGTCTATCTCTTCCTATATGATGATACTATCATCTGGATAACATCCAACAGAAAAGAAAGACCGAACAATTAGGTGGACAGAATAACCCTTTTAGAGATGAGGAAAATACTTTCACTCAATAATACAGTGTGTCCCTTGAACCTGAAGTTGTGACTACTTCAAAAGAGTGAAGAGTAACTCCTGTTTTATTATAGGCTCCTCATGGCAGTGAACCAGCAGATAAGGAAATAATTATATTCATAGGGAAATGAACCTCAATTTCATGAAGAGATAGGAGTGCTACTAAACGGTGGAACTCAAGATGTACATCAGGTATTTCCATGTCTGGTAAAAATGATGAACAAGCAATTATACTGATAATAACATAATAACAAAGCAAGTAAAAGTTCAGACTCTCTGGCTGAAGAGCTGTGACACTCCACTCTGTGTCACTCTACTAGGCAAGCAATGTAGACAAGTGGGGGGAGAGATGGAACAGCAGACAGAAGGGAGAAGAAAATATATAAAGAATGATAGATAAGTGAGATAATGAATATGAATTTTGGTCTGGGTATCAGTTGCAGCATCTGTAGTTTGTGCCTCTAGCCCTTGTGCATTAAGCTTTTTGAAGAGGCCAACACTTTGAATTCTCAGTGCTAGATTTCATTTAATGTAGGACACAGGTGGATCTAGGTAGGACCGGGGTGGACTATATCAAGGTGTCTCTGGTGCCCTCACATCCTCTTGGTCGTTTCTGAGTCCAGCTGTGACTGGGGCCAGGGTGGGGGGGATGCTGTTCTAAGTATGTTTTGACTTACTTAGAAGTCATTTTGCACTGACAGCATCTTGTCTCAAACATGTTGTATGTCTTCGACTTTAGCCTCAGGGTTTCTCTAATGTTGTGGATGAAGGAGGCTGAAATATAGATCTAGATGTTTGGAAGTAGATCTGTAGAAGTAAATTTAAGTGTTTCCAGACTGGAGAATGTTATTTGAAGACAACAGAGGGAAAGAGATTCCCTAGGAAACATTTCAAGTGAAAAGAGAAAGGTCATGGGGAAAAGTCCCAAAGAATATGTAAAATATTTATATGTGAGGAATAGTTAATATATGTGCAAAGAGGGAAGACTGGCAAACAAGCCTGAAGAGTGGCCAGGGGTAATACTAGAATGCGTAATGTTTTTATTTAAGGATGATCTAATTTAGCCAAACTAAACTAATCTTCTTA
>NW_027533262.1:177585-257854 GCF_008692635.1 Crocuta crocuta | reverse complement strand
AGCCTTTCTCTGAGTTTTCACAGGATACATACAGCTCTGCTGTCAAAATTATACCCATTCTAGAGATAAGGAAATTGGATCCTTGACTTTACTGATAAAGACTTGATAGCTGGATGTTAAAGCAAAGCCTATCTTTTATTAAACTGCAGGAAGCGACTGTTCATCTTTCTAGACTTTGAATTTTAGTTTTTGGTTCAAGGTTTGCAGTTTCAGGCTCCACATACTTAAAACTATGTTTATATATAATATATATCAATCTTTATATATAGCCTGACAGTTACAGCCTTGGCCTGATCTATGTATCTTAAACATGGAAAATGCATATCTAGTTATGCCTCTATTTTAACACTGTGTGCTGCTTTATCTATTTGTTAAAGTATTTATTAGTCATCCTCATGGATGATCTCAGTTTAAGGTAGAAACTTCAGATGTTAGATTAACAGCTGTGTTTCTCCTTTTGGGAAATTATAGACTGAAATAAATGCATAATTATAAACAAATAACATGTAAACATAAAAGACAAACATAGCCCTTCTGGTATTTGATATGTGTCAAATATATTTTGACATATCAAAGTAAAAAGAAAGAATGTAATATATCTAAAATAAAATCATTAGCAAAAAATTTTTTTGATTCTGCATAAATAACTAGTGTTCAAAGATATTTTTCTTGGGGGAAAAAGAATTACACTGAATTTGAATTTTTAAGATATGTACATTTTTGTAGCAGCAACAGACAAATCTGCCACATTTCCAAATTTTAATGAGCATAGCCAGAAATGATTACAATGAGATTTTCCCCCCAATTTGGCATTAAAAATACATGTGAGACTCTAGAGGGCACTCTATTCCTATTGTTTTTCAAGAGGTGGTGAAATTCTTTCAAATGCAGTGATGAATGCATATATTTAAAATTCACTGTGAATACTTACAAGAAGGTTAGAGTACTTATGCAAGATCATGAAATCAGTATGGATTAATGGGACTTTTGTGTTCTGTGTTACATGTTTCCACTTGGGATAGTTTACGTTCTTTAATGCCTGGGATGGTAATTAAGTTCTCCAGAGAATGTATGTACATTTACAAGGTTAAATGTTCTAATATGCATAGGTCTAATTGTTTTCTCTGCATTGCTTATGTTTTACTTAATTTATTTACTTGATTATTATTGTTAGCAATAACATTATCATTAATACTAATACAATTAAAACCCTTTATTCAGAATTTTGAGACATTTTCTGGGAGCAGGATCATCATAATACTTTGATTTTCCCCTAATTACATGCACATTAAATACAACATATATTATAATATATATAATATATAGGAAGGCCTCATCAGATGCCTGGATTACAGTAGGTGTTAACTGAATGTTTCTTAAATCTGAATCCAAAGACTAAGAAAACTTTTAATATTAATGAAGATATTATCTGTGCCATCTTCCCTGGGCCTTTCATGGGCTAGGTGATAGAGCCTGGTCGCTTGCTTGTTTAATTAAGCTGAGAGACCATTTTTGTTTGTCAGTAGGTCTTTAAAAATCTGTGTGGGGCTGCATTTAAATTTTAATTTTATATTAGATTATTAATTTAGAATAATGCATTTTAAATTCTAACAATGCTCACATTCCCTCATTGTTGTACCTCACCTGCCTGGTGCATAAAAGGCTATGTGCATTTAAAACCTCTGTCTGGGTATACCCAGAATCTTTGGCTGGGAGCAGCTATCTATCTTGAACACCATTTTGTGGTTGAATAAGCATTATCTCATTAATGTGGTTTATCAGCCCATGTGTAAAAACATCTTTAGTTTCCTTAATCTTCCCATTGTTTACAGCTGGGATTTGATTTCCATTTGTAGGCTCAACTTTGCCAGAGTTGACCAAGGGGAATTGAAGTCTTAGGAATAACCTTAACTGATTTTGCTTTCAGTGCTAATAACTTGTGTTATATAAAGCTCCCATCATGTACCCCATTTCCAGGAAGTGGAAACTGAGTTTTCTTCCATATGTCTGAATTATATTTAGTTAACTTTCTAGTTACGCACTGGATTCTTCCCCAAGTAACTTGAATCCTGTTTTACCTTCTAGGTCTGGAGATGGATGTTGCAGATGAACTACTGGCCACTAGAGGAGGTTATGTTTTCTGCTGCCAGTTAGCCACATTCTATATATTCTCAGGGTAACTTTGCACACCTTGTTGGATTCTCCTGCCACAAACAGTTGCCTTCATACTCTTAACCTGGTAGTCATAATCCATTCATGCAGCACTTTCAAACACATTATTTAATTTACTTATCATATCAGCTCTGATAACAAGCATTTATAAATTGGATACCATCACTCATTTTGTATAGATAATAAAAATATAGCTGAAAAAGTCAGGATTTGCAGCGATGTTTTCATATTACAGATATCAAAGCATTTTTTGTTTGTTTGTTTTTAAAGTAATTGCAACTAGTAATATGCCTTACTGCCTTCCTTAAACTTCTTGTTATTGTTGAGTCTGCTTACGCTCTTGCCCCACATTGTGAAGCCTTACTACTTTTGTTGTGTTTTTTTGAATTTGAGCTTATATTCTGACTCTGGCAAGTGGATTATCATCTTATTAGGAATAAGACTCACTATTCCCAAGGCTCAGAATATCACAATAAGCACACAGAAGCATCTTCTTTGCTACCAACTTAACATTCTCTTTTCAAACCGAGTATCACAAACTTACCTGAAAAGAATCCCCTAAGAGTTCGTAATAGACACAGATTGCCAGGTTACCAAGTTTTATCCCTGAGCACACTGTAGTTTAGTAGGTTTGGGATGAGGTCTGGGAGCTTTTCAAAAAGGGTTGTAGATAGTTCTTACCTTCAAGCAAATTTGAAAATCAATTTCTGGAGCACAGTTTCTTAGAATGGTGTGACATTAACTTGCTCATGCTCATTTCCTTTTCTACGTCTTTTTCTCAGTAGATGAATTGGAGCATCTTTCTTCCCTTTTTTTCCCTCCTCCACTGCTGAGCTCCTCCTGTCAACAACAGAATTTCATTCTGCTAGCTCATCAGCCCACTGTGTAATTTGGGTTTGGAAAGCCATTTGATCTACAGATGCTCCTTGTTTTGAATTGAATTGAAGAAAATGATTCTGAAATTTTACCCACCCAAGATAATTTTATGCCATAGTATTTCTAAAGGCCACCCAATAATGAAAGAGTTTTGGAAACAGATGATGTTGGATCTTAAATTCTTTTATTATCTTCTCAGAAGGAGGTGATATTTCTTTTCCTAAATAACCATCCTCTATTCTGCAGAAGTTGCCAGATTATCTCAATGACTCCTAAATTAAATTCTAGGAGGCCCTTAGCACACTATAAACACAAAGCACACATATAAATATCCCACAAGAAAAATGACAAATTATGGAATGGTTATTTGTGTCAAGAAATAAGATGTTCTGGAAAAGAATACAATCTAATGTAACCATCTGTCATTGGAAAGAGATTGGAAGTAAATACTCATCTTGAAAACTGCTAAGCTACCCATTGATGATTCTATACAGTTATGTTCTCACATAACTCTAGCAGAGCACATGGAAAGTCACAAGGCCAACAGTGAAATCATATATAGCTACTGTCTCCCAGAGAAGAGACCTCCTGGAGTGGAGGTACTTTGGAGCATTTGCAGTGGTCCTTAGCTGGATAGGTTTAAAATCCTAATTCCGTCAGTTCCAGAATTGGGTTCAGTTTAAGTGAAGCACAAGCTCCTAAAGCTAATGTTTAAAACCAGAGTGCCAATTTATTACTTTGCCATTACATCTGTGTTAAAAACTGGAATCCTCCTATCAACATGGCCAGAATCTGCTTTCTCTCCATGTAAAACTACATGAAAATGAATTTTATTACCAGAAAAACTGATGGTTAAATTTACTATTTTTTTCTGGACATCATCTGGACAGGCACTGCCAATGTTTGGGAAAGACTGTCCTATGATATGGTAACAGATCAATCTTTTCTTCTAACACATACTTTCTTCAGCTATATCACAACTTTTAATTGGGTTACACTCATGTTTCACTGATGTGAGAATTATACTTTTTTTCAGGTGGCTTTGTTTAAATATTACTGTAATTATTCATGGTCAATCTGACCTATATTCTTTTCAAACTAATAACACAAAGAAGTAGGCTGAGGGTTTGGTTTTTTTTGGTTTTTTTTTTTTTTTTTAGCACTATCTTCTTTCATTTATGTATCTTTTATATCCTCAAGTAGCCTATCAGAAGTTATTTTCAACTGAAACACAACATTTTATTCCCCAAATAGGGAAGATACAAATCACTAATTTGCCATATTTAAAAAGAGAGAAAATTCATTTTTAGGCAAATGCTTTACTTCTGGGTGACATTAAGATGAACAATAATTTACCTTGTCAGGAGAGAGATAATACTTGAAACATTACATTACCAATTCTGAATACATTGTACTTGGATTTCACATATTTTGTTCAGTACTGGCCACATATTAATTTTTTAATATTCATTATGAATTGAAGACTTTAATATGGTAATTTAAAAAATTCATGTTTTATTTATTTTAGATATCCATGGTTTTTGCCCTTTTTCCCTCTGGGTATAATGATTTTGATAAACATTGTTCCACTATTATTTGAATATCTGACAGGCTCTCCATTAATATTCCAAATAGCACAACAGTTGACTTTAGTTTGACAGCGAAAAGATGAGTGTACCCTGGCCTCCAATGTTATTGATGTGTTTTGAGTAAGAAATGCCAACCACGTTTGCATGGCTTTATACAGATGTAGAAAATATGAAAAGAAATAAGTTGGCAGAGATGATTTTATGGTGACAATTTTATTAGAAAGAACACCCCAAAGAAATAATATTTCATAAGGCAAAAGGAATATTTACATTAAAACAACAATCCATAATGGAAAGTATTTGCAACAATGTAGCAGATGTGGGCATGCCTGAGGATGTAGGAGATTATTTATGCTATTTCAAATTACTATGCTTTTGAAAATTGAAATAATTTAGTACTATTATTTATATTTCCAATATATGTGTTCATATAATTTTTTCTTTTTTAAAATGTTTTATTTATTTCTGAGAGAGAGAAAGAGAGACAGCATGAGCAGGGGAGGGTCAGAGAGAGAGGGAGATACAGAATCTGAAACAGGCTCCAGGCTCTGAGCTGGCTGTCAGCACAGAGCCTGACGTGGGTCTCAAATCCACGAACCATGAGGTTATGACCTGAGCCAAAGTCAGACACTTAACTGACAGAGCCACCCAGGCGCCTCTAATTTTTTCTTATTTTAGAATCCATTTATATTCAAACATTTTGAGGAGTTTCACTGGCCTTGCTTATGTCTTAAATAGGAATGAGAAAGAAAAGGAAACCATGTACTAGTCACTCTGCCTTTTATGCTACCTCCTTTGTCATAGTTAATCATCACCATAGTCCCTGAAGCAGGTTATATCCTTCCCACACAGAAATGTGAAATTGAGGCACAGAGAGATTGTCATGCTGACGATCACAGACGTAATAATTCCAGCAAAATTGACATTAGAACCTGTCTCTTTTGATTCAGTAACTCATTCCACACTATGTAGTATACTTTGTATAATATGAAACAACTTATAAGAGTTATAATTATTACTTAATAGTACAGTTTTGCTAGTCTTTTACTGTACAGAAAAGGATTGCATTTTTTCTAAACCAAATGAATGTTTGGAGGAAATTTGTTTTTTTTTTTTTTTTTTTTTTTTTGACTGAGCACATCATTGGGTGTGCCAGTGTTTTCCATGCATTATATTGTTAACCCTTCACAACATCCCTTTGTAGTAAATAATGTTGCTATCCTCATGTTACAAATGAGGGAACAAGCTCAATGAGTTTGAAAGTAGCTTATTTAATCGTTAATGTGGAGCCTATTTCCTTTCCTCTCAACTGTGTCCTGTTTGCATATTATATGGCCCATTGTCAGTCAGTAGTGTTATGAATTTCTTATAAAGAATTGCATATGTAGCTTTTTTTTGAGAGAGAGAGACAGAGGGAGAGAGAGAGTACAAGCAGGGGAGAGGGGCAGTGGGAGAGAGAGAATATCAAGCAGGCTCCATGCTGAGCATGGAGCCCAACATGGGGCTCAATTCCATGACTCTGGAATCATGACCTGAGCCAAAATCAAGAGTTGGATGCTCAACCAACTGAGCTACCCAGGCACCCCCACATGCAGCTTTACACAGAGTCCAGCTCCTTATTTATTTAATCGTGATTTAGGCTTTCCCACAATCCATTACTCAATTAGCCTTTGATCCATTAGTTCTGGAAACCACCACCGCAAACTGCATGGTTTGGATTTAATAATAACTTTGGGTTTCACAGGTGATTTTATATCTATATATCCATATATCTCTATCTATCTATAACTATACCTATATCTATCTACATTTAAGATGACAATATTAATATTTATTAAGTATAAAATATATTTAATATATATTTAAGGAGATATATGTATATAAGGACATATGTAAGGATATATGTATAAAGATATCCTTATCTTTCTAATCTTCAGGAATTAGGAGGAAAAGCCCAAATTTATGTATGGTTATTTGGTTGTTATTGAGTCCTCAGGTACAGATTTTTTTGTGTAATCACTGATTAGAGAGAAGGTATCTCTGACTCAACATAAATTAAATATGACCATTGGGCTTTTGAAGAGCATTGACTTACTCTAGGCAAACTGTGGCTTCTGAGGAGTCAGATGAAAGAGAAAATTGTAACATATCAGTCATCAGCATTTATTTATCATCCAGTATAAGCTAAAGAGGGAATTTAGTATAAGTCAACAGGAGTTGGCCTAATTCCCAGTCTGATTTCATAAGCAATCAACATAAGCAGCTTAAATATATTGCAAATAAACTGCAATATTGTATTTTCTTATACTTTCTCAGACATGCCAAAGTAAGAACCTTTCATATCAACTCTCTTACTTAAATATTTGACAGTCTCTCATCTCCTTTTACTGTAGTATTTCCTTGAACTGTAGCCATTGTTTTTGGGCTGCCATTTTCAAACATTTTCTTTCCCTCTGTGAGGATGAGAAGGGGAATGCTGATGGTTCTGATGATAGGTCTCTCTCTCTCTCTCTCATTAGTCCTCTTTTCTACTTCAACATTAACTACTTAAAAAAATAACCCAAACCAAAAAAATTCACTACCAAAATATTATTATTTGCTTTGGAGCAAAAATTTTAGGAAGAAAGTTATGCAATGTATGTGGGTTGAGGAAGAATTGGAGATGAGACGACAAGCTCAGAAGAGATAAGTGAGGATTGACAGCAGCATCCAGGGCCAGGCATAGACCCAGAGAGAACCTGGAAGCATATAGAGGGGGAAAAGCACGATACCTAGGCAGAAGACCTGGCTCAATACTTTCCTGTGTCCATCTGGGCAATTAATTAATTAATATCACTGAGCAATGTTTTTTTGTTTGTTTGTTTTTTAGGTTGGCTTCATGCCCAGTGTAGAGTTCAATGAGGGGCTTCACCTCACAACCCTGAGATCAAGACCTGAGCTAAGATCAAGAGGCAGACACTTAACCGACTGAACCATCCAGACACCCTTGAGCAACAGTTTCTAATCTCTATAAAATGAGAATTATACCCACCTCAATGTGGAAATAATGTGCTGTAACTTCAATTACACGTGAAATCTTAGGATGGAGCTAGGGGAGCAGCAACAAATAGCTGGGGGTTGAGGAGGGCTTGGACTCTTGGAAGGCCAGGACCCAGCAGTACCCTGCTTATACCTAGGAGAAAGAACAAAGACTGCCTGGCCTGTAAGACTGCAAGGAAAGGGTACATTCTCCAAGAGGAGGCTGTGGGCTGAGAGAAATCTCGGGGATCTGCCCTCTTGAAACTTTCTGATCTTCCATGCCTGAACATGTGCTTGTCCCTGAGACTTGGTTTAAAGTTTGCCAATTTGTATCATTTATTTCTGCCTATAGACTTGGAAACATTGTGTGAGCTGATTAGAGAGAGTAATGGATGCCCCTATAAAGTCTACAGTGCACCGTAAGCCCCAATTCTAGGTATTAAAATCAGATGATGTTCCCTAAAATAAATGAGGGTTCCAACATTTGAATATGAAAGCCTTCAAAGAAACGTTCAGAACTTTTTTTTTTAAATATTTTTATTTATTTCTGGGAGAGAGAGAGACAGCGTGAGCAGGGGAGGGTCAGAGAGAGAGGGAGATACAGACTCTGAAATAGGCTCCGGGCTCTGAGCTCGCAGTCAGCACAGAGCCCGATGCGGGGCTCGAACCCACGAATCGCGAGATCATGACCTAAGCAAAAGTCGAACGCTTAACCGACTAAGCCACCCAGGCGCCCTGAAACGTTCAGAACTTTTAACTCATTCCTCTGGGCTTGATATTTTAGTAACAGATTAAGTGAAAAGAAAAAATATACAGATAAACATCAGCACCTCACCTTTGGGAAGCTACACCTTCTCCCATTTCATAATGATGAGCTAGGCCTGGCTAGGCCGTATACATTTCCCAATCGCTCTTAGTTTACAGTCCAGGCCTTGACCAATCAGAGCGCTGCATTTCCCTGATCACAGTGGTTGCCATGGAGATAGGTGTGTAACTTACACTGGATGATTCAGATTCCTCCAGGTTTCTGGAATGCTTGCAGCCATTTTGCTGTCACACAGACAAATCCTGTCTGATTTGAGGCAAAGCAGACGAGAAAACAGAGTCTTAATGAGTCCTAATGATATCTTTAACTACTGGATTCAGTAAGAGATGCACTTTTTGGCCTTCACACTTGCATTTTTCTGTCACTGGACCTTGAAAAGTGCTCTGGCCTTTGTATAGTTCCACAGTGGTAAGCTACAGATATTTCTCATAATGTTATATAATTTATAATTTAGTCTAACAAAAATAAAAGAAATATGTTTTGTCTAAAAATAGTTTAATATCATAGGATTCCTTATCATATGTAGGCCTTGCTGAAGTGTTTGATATTGCTTTAGAAATAACAGGTAAGTTTGCCCCATAAAGCCTATTAATACAAAAAGTTTTCTCATATAGGTCTTTGTCTTTAATTAATTAGATTAAATACAATTGCGTAGGAAAGAAGTAGTTTCTACAGTGACTTCAAATAAGGATCTCATGCTGGGATCCACTGGCCTCACTGGAGGACAGTCACAGTGAGGAAATGGCAGTGTTTGCACAGCTCCTGCCATGAGAAACGAAAACTGGTATCTCCTTCTGCTACTACTGGTTCATGTTGGAAATGAGGCTGCTGGTATTGACCAGGCCTCACAATATTCCAGATCAGACCGATATTCCCCACACAGATTGCTCATAAGGAAAAGCATATTCCTGCCTTTTCAAAAGAGACTTCAGATGAGAGCTTTGTGGATGATTGTCATAAGGCTCTTCCTATGGGCCTTGCAGATCCAAGACTTACATAATAAAGGGGGCTAAGAACACAAGAGTTACAATTGAGTCTGGCACTGAGACAAAGAGCCTAATTTAGAGTTAAGGGCAGATATCCACCCTCACCCAATTGTTTCTTCTTAGAGCACCGCCCCCCCCCCAAGGCATTTGTGATCAGTATTTAGAGTGACTTATTCTGGCCTTGAATATGCTGATTGCACCCTGTGAAGGAACCTATTGAGGAACTTTTTATTTTGTGATTATAGGAGCAAACATTGTGTTTCCTGAAAGACCTGTTTTTCTTGATACTTCACCTTAAACAAACAAGCTAATGACCCCTGCCCACAAAGAAGGAACTTCACCCTTTTTATGCTAAAAACATTGTCTTGTATGCTAAAGATACCTTCCTTCCCCATAGGATAAGCATCTAAATCACCTACCTCAATCACTATTGATAAAGGTTATGCATGAGTCTTCTACAAATCTATGTTCCAGGAAATTCTTACATATCAAAGAAGTTTGTCATCAGAAATCATTGTCTAAGGCAAATGCCACTTCTGTGCCATCCCCCAAACACTTAATTATAAAATAAAGTTGAGCCCCAGTCAGAGCAGAGACATCTGCCTGGTGACCTGAAAGATTCTCATGGCTCTCTCCTCCCTCTCTCACCAGCACCGTCCATCCTTCAGGGACCCCTGGACCCAGCCGGAGCCGGCCTCCGACGATCTCAGATATCTTAGGAAGTATGTCATAGTAAATTAGGAAAATGTATAGATATTCTTTCCTGGATACATCATTTGACAATTGAAGATTGCTTAAAATGTGAAGACATACTTGGTTTTTTTTTTTTTTCCATCTTGCATCCATGAAATACAGGCAGATCAACACTAAGCCATCCTGCACACCTAGAAAACTGATTTGAGGATTAACACAACAATCTGCACAACCTGAACCACAGAACTCAGCAGGTACATGGTGCAGAGAAGTGAACTAGGGGAGAGGGAAGGTGCAGAGGTCAGGTAGCTGTTTTTGCTTGTGAAGACAGAACAGAGATGGGGGGAGAGTATACGAAAAGCACCCCCCTCCCCAAAACAGCCACAGAGAAAGTGGAACAGTGGAAACAGCTGCAGGGACTGAACTAAAAAGGGAGAAAAGAGAAAGGAGAGGGTTTAAATTCCATTAAGACTCTATAAGCAGGGGTAGCACAGAGACTGAAACTCCACAGCTCAATACCTGGCAGCTCTCTAGTGGGAAGGATGAATCATCATGAGCAGAGTGGTCTCTGGGATCCTCAGGCCACATGGGGAGAGGGAATTCCCCTGCTGGAAGGACATTTGATAGAGGCTGTGTGTCCACCCGGTCCTAGCAGACCCCAGAGAACAACATCATTCACTGATGCTGGAACAGGGTTGTTAAGCATGAAGCCTGATGCCAGATGTGTGTTGTGATTTTCCATAATCCCTGAAATGCTGCTACTACACGATCGAGTGAACTTTTCCTGGGGTGGGCTGGCACCCAGCCACAGTCTCTGGGCATCAGCAGCAGCAGGGTCCTGCAAACTTTCCTGGCACCTAGCCATTGCTCAGTGAGACCCTTCCCCAAAAAGTCTGAGTGAGTCAAAGCCGCAGTCCTCAGAAGTGAGCAGTCAGGAAACACAGCCGCATCTGAGATAAAACTCAGGAGGGAGGTGTTGCCTGGCACCAAACCTGTGATAGTTTGGTCTAGACAGTGTAAAACCAGGGTGAGGATGGAAGTCGGAGAAAACGGTTGGGTGTACGATTGCTGATTGGGGAGAACAGGGTTCCAATACTAGAGAATGGGTAGCTGGGTGATGCCATTTTCACCCCTCCCACGCAAATGCATACACACTTACAAACAACACAACATGCTAAGCCATGCCATCTAGTGGAGAACAAAACTGTTACACTAAGCCCCGCCCAACTGGGCCAACCTCATTTGTCAGGAACACCACAAGTCTCTCTGCTTGCTTAGTTTATGGACTATAAAGTGCTTCATAGTTTGACTTCTAGGGGAAAACAATTTATTTTCAGTCGTATTTCAGTGTGTTTGCTGGTCCATCTATTCAATTTTCTTTTTTTTTTTCCTTTTTTGTTTTTCTTTTTCTCTTATATAGAAAGAAAAAATTTATTTTTATTTTCAATTTTATTAAAAATATTTTTCTTTAAAATTTTTCTACTATATTTTTTACTTTTTTCTAAATTTTTAAAATTCTATTTGACTTCCGTTACTTCTCTTTATTTTATTTCATTGTATTCATTTTTTTCAAGTTTTCAAACCTTTTCCTTTTTTATTTTTCTTCCCTCTTTCCTCTAATTTATCAAGCACCTTTCAACCACCAGACCAAAACACACCTAGGATCTAATATCATTTATTTGATTTGTGTGTGTGTGTGTGTGTGTGTGTGTGTGTGTTTGATTTTTTTAATTTTAATTTTTTTACCTTACTAATTCCTTTTATTCCTTCAAAATGATAAAATGAAGGAATTCACCCCAAAAAAGATAGCAGGAAGAAATGACAGCCAGAGAATTAACAAAGATACAAACAAGATGTCTGAACCATAATTTAGAATCAAAATAATAATACTAGCTGGGGTTGAAAATAGATTAGAATCCTTTTCTGCAGAGATAAAAGAAGAAAAAGCTAATCAGGATGAAATAAAAAATGCTATAAATAAGCTGCACTCTCGAATGGATGCCATGGCAGCAAGAATGGATGAGGCAGAGCAGCAAATCAGTGATATAGAGAACAAACTTATGGAGAAAAGTGAATCAGGAAAAAAGAGGGAGACTAAGACAAAAGAGCATGATTTAAGAATTAGAGAAATCAGTGACTTATTGAAAAGGAACAACATCAGAATCATAGGGGTCCTATAAGATGAAGAGAGAGATAAAGGGGTAGAAGGGTTATGTGAGCAAATCATAGCAGAAAACCTTCCTAACCTGGTGAAAGACACAGACATCAAAATCTAAGACACACAGAGGAACTCCCATTAGATTTAACAAAAACTGACCACCAACAAGGCATATCATAGTCAGATTCACAAAATACTCAGGCAAGGAGAGAATCATGAAAGCAGCAAAGGAAAAAAAGTCCTTACCTACAAGGGAAGACAGATCAGGTGCAAAGTAGACCTAGCCACAGAAACTTGGCAGGCTAGAAAGGAGTGGCAGGATATAGTCAATGTGCTGAATTGGAAAAATATGCAGCCAAGTATTCTTTATCCAGCAAGAAGGATGTCATTCAGAATAGAAGAAGAAATTAAAAGTTTCCCAGACAAACAAAAATTAAAGTTCATGACCCCTAAACCAGCCCTGCAAGAAATTTTAAGGGGTATTATCTGAAGGGAGAAAAGACAAAAAAAAAAAAAAAAAAAAAAAAAAAAGATGAAAAGCAACAAAGACTGGAAAGGACCAGAGAACATCACCAGAAACTCCAAATCTACAAGAAACATAATCTCAATAAACTAATATCTTTCAGTACTCATTCTAAAGGTTAATGGTCTAAATGTTCCAATCAAAAGACAGGGTAACAGAGGGACAAGAAAACAAGATCCATTGATATGCTGTTTACAAGGACCCACTCTAGACCTAAAGACACCTTCAGATTGAGTAAGGGGATGGAGAACAATCATGCTAATGGTTGACAAAAGAAAGTCAGAATAGCCAGACTTATATTAGACAATCTAGACTTTAAAATAAAGGCTGTAATAAGAGATGAAGATGGGCATTATATCATAATTAAGGGGTTTATCCACCAAGAAGACTTAACAATTGTAAATATTCATGCTTCAAATGTGAGGGTACCCAAATATAGAAATCAATTAATCACAAATATAAACAAACTCATTGATAATAATATCATAATAGTAGGGGACTTCAACACCCCACTTACAGCAATGAACAGATCATCTAAACAGAAAATCAACAAGGAAACAATGGCTTTGAATGACACACTGGACCGGATGAACAGATACTTTCAGAACATTTCATCCTAAAGCAACAGAATACACATTCTTCTCAAGTGCACATGGAACATTCTCCGGAATAGATCACATACTGGGACACAAATCAGCCCTCAAAAATTACAAACAGATTGAGATTATACTGTACATATTTTCAGACAACAACGCTATGAACTCAAAATCAACCACAAGAAAAAATCTGGAAAGATAACAAATACTTAGAGACTAAAGAACAACCTTTTGAAGAATGAATGGGCTAACCAAGACGTTAAAGAGGAAATTAAAAAGTATATGGAAGCCAATGAAAATGATAACACCACAGCCCAAAACCTCTGGGATGTAGCAAAGGCAATCATAAGAGGGAAGTATATGGCAATCCAGGCCTTCCTAAAGAAGGAAGAAAGGTCTCAGATACACAACCTAACCTTAAACCTTAAAGAGCTGCCAAAAGAACAGTAAATAAAACCCCAAACCAGTAGAAGACAGGAAATAATAATGATTATAGCAAAATCAATGCTATCAAAACCAAAAATAAAAAATAAAAAAATAAAAAAAAGAAAGAAAGGAAGAAACCAGTAGAACAGATCAATGAAACCAGGAGCTGGTTCCCTGAAAGAATTAACAAAATTGATAAACCCCTAGCCAGTATGATCAAAAGGAAAAAGGAAAGGACTCAAATAAACAAATTCAAGAATGAAAGAGGAGTGATCACAACCAATACTGCAGAAAAATAAATAATAATTAGAGAATATTATGAGCAATTTTTCACCAATAAAATGAGCATCTGGAAGAAATGGACAAATTCCTAGAAATATATAAACTACCAAAACTGAAACAGGAAGAAATAGAAAATTTGAACAGGCTCATAATCAGTAAAGAAATCAAATTAATAATAAAAAATCTCCCAAAACACAATAGTCCAGGGCTGGATGGCTTTACAGGGGTATTCTATCAAACAGTTAAAGAAGAATTAACACCTATTCTCCTGAAGTTGTTCCCAAAAAATAGAAATGGAAGGAAAACTTCCAAATTCTATGAAGCCAGCATTACCTTGATTCCAAAACCAGACAAAGATCCCAATAGAAAGGAGAACTATAGACCAATTTTCCTGAAGAACATGGATGCAAAAATCCTTAACAAGATACTAGACAACCAGATCCAACAATACATGAAAAGAATTATTCACCACAACTAAGTGGGATTTATACCTGGGGTGCAGGGCTGATTCAATATCCACAAAATAACCAATGTGATACATCACACAAATAAAAGAAAAGACAAAAATCACACGATCCTCTCAATAGATGCAGAGAAAGTATATGACAAAATACAGCATCCTTTCTTGATAAAAACTTTCATGAAAGTAGGGATAGAAGGATCATACCTCAAGTTCATAAAAGCCAATATCTCAAAGACCCACTGCTAATATCATTCTCAATGGAGAAAAACTGAGAGCTTCTCCCTAAGGTCAGGAACACGACAGGGATGTTCACTCTTGCCACTGTTATTCAACATAGTATTGGAGGTCTTCGCCTCAGCAATCAGACAACACAAAAGAATAAAAGGAAATCACATTGGTCAGGAGGAAGTCAAACTTTCATTTTTCGTAGATCACATGATACTCTATGTGGAAAATCCAAAAGATTCCACCAAAAAACTGCTAGAACTGATCCATGAATGTAGTAAAGTGGCAGGATATAAAATCAATGCACAGAAATTGGTTGCAATCCTATACAACAACAATGAAGCAACAGAAAGAGAAATCAAGGGATTGATCCCATTTATAATTGCACCAAAAACCATAAAATACCTAGTATGAAATCTAACCAAAGAGGTGAAAAATCCATACACTGAAAACTATAGAGAGCTTATGAAAGAAATTGAAGAAGATACCAAAAAAGGGAAAAATATTCCATGATCCTGGATAGGAAGAACAAATACTATTAACATGTCAAAGCAATTTGCATATTCAATGCAATGTCTATCAAAATAATACCAGCATTCTTCACAGAACTAGAACAAACAATCCTAAAATTTGTATGGAACCAGAAAAACCCCAAATAGCCAAAGCAGGAGGCATCACAATCCCAGACTTCAAGCTGTGTTACAAAGCTGTAATCATCAAGACGTATGGTATTGGCACAAAAACAGACACTGAGATCAATGGAACAGAATAGAGAACCCAGAAATGCACCTACAAATGTATGGCCAACTAATCTTTGACAAAGCAAGAAAAACTACCCAATGGAATAAAGACAGTCTCTTCAGCTAGTCGTGCTGGGAAAACTGGACAGCGACATGCAGAAACATGAACCTGGACCACTTTCTTACACCATACACAAAAATAAACTCAAAATGGATGAAAGACCTAAATGTAAGACAGGAAACCATCAAAATCCTCAAGGAGAAAGCAGGCAACAACCTCTTTGATACTGGCCACAGCAACCTCTTACTTAACACATCTCCAGAGGCAAGGGAACAAAAGCAAAAGTGAACTATTGGGACTTCATCAAGATAAAAATTTCTTCACAGCAGAGGAAACAATCAGCAAAACTAAAAGGCAACCCACAGAATGGGAGAAGATATTTGCAAATGACATATCAGATAAAGGGTTAGTATCCGAAATATATAAAGAACTTAAAAACTTATCAAACTCAACACCTAAAAAACAAATAATCCAGTGAAGAAAAGGACAAAAGACATGAATAGACACTTGTCCAAAGAAGATATCCAGATGGCCAACCTACACATTAAACAATGCTCAACATCACTCATCATCAGGGAAATACAGATCAAAACTGCAATGAGACACCACCTCACACCTTCAGAATGGCTAACATTAACAACTCAAGCAATGACAGATGTTGGCGAGGACACGGAGAAAAAGGATGCCTTTTGTACTGCTGGTGGGGATGAAAACTCGTGCAGCCACTCTGGAAAATTGTATGGAGTTTCCTCAAAAAACTAAAAATAGAACTACCCTATGACCCAGAAATTGCACTACTAGATATTTATCCAAGGGATACAAGTGTGCTGTTTTCAAAGTCCATTGATGGATGAATGGATAAGAAGTGGTATATATATATATACAATGGAGTATTACTCGGCAATCAAAAAGAATGAAATCTTGTTGTATGCAACTACATGGATGGAACTAGAGGGTATTATTATGCTAAGCGAAATTAGTCAGAGAAAGACAAATATCATATGACTTCACTCACATGAGGACTTTAGGATTCAAAACAGATGAATATAAGTGAAGGAAAGCAAAAAACAGAAAGACAGAAAAACAGAGAGGAGGAAATACATAAGAGACTCTTAAATATGGAGAATAAACAGAGTGTTGCTGGAGGGGTTGTGGGAGGAGGGATGGACTAAATGGGTAAGGGGCATTAAGGAATCTAATCCTGAAATCATTGTTGCACTATATGCTAACTAACTTGCATGTAAATTTAAAAAATAAATTAAATAAAAATAACTTTAAAAATGTGAAGACATATATTGTCTCATGTTCCCAGAATAGCAGCTATACTGAAGTGGTAAAATTTCCAGGTGATTATCTTTGAAGAAAAGTAACAATAAAAATGTTACTTGAAAACAATAAAATTGCTTTCTTACATCTTGTAGGAAGACCTCATGCAAAGGTCTCTAGTCAGAGTCGAAGAATTAAGTCATTATATGAGGATGTGAAAGAAGACTAATGGTGTTCTCTGGATATAAAACTATAATAAATTGTGAGTAATAAATTCATACCTTCTCCTTATTCATCATAATGACTAACTTGTGAAGTCTAGGATGAATAAACCCAATTAACTGGAATCAAAGTATACCACTATGGAATATCATTAAATCACAAAGAAGACAGCAAGAGAGAAAGAAAACAACAAAGGAACTAGAAAATAGCCTGAAAAAAGAAGACACATCAATAAGTGCTAATCTATCAATACGTACTTTAAATGTAAATGGATTAAATTCTTTAATCAAAAGGCTTGGAGTAGCTAAACAGATAAAAAAAGAAAAGACCCAATTATATGCTTCTTCCAAGAGATTCACTTCAACTTTAAAGGCACACATGGGCTCAAAGTGAAGGGATGGAAAAAGATATTCCATGCAAATAGAAAGCAGAAATAAACAGGGTTAGCTATATTTATATCAAATAAAGCATACTTTAAAGTCAAAAAATTGTAAGAAGAGGAAACGGAGGATATTGTATAATGATACAGGAGTCCGTTTATTAAGAAGATATAACAATTGTAAATATATATGCACCCAGCATGCACCTAGATGTATTAAGCAATAAATTAAGCAAATACTAACATATGAAGGGAGAAAAGGACAACAATGCAATTATAATTGGGGACTCTAATACCCTACCTATAACAATGGATAAATGATCCAGACAGAGAATCAACTCGAACTATACTTTAGATCTAATGGATATAAAAGACACATACATCCTATCTAATGGGAACAAAATACACATTTTTCTTAAGTGCATGTGGAACATCCTCCAGGATAGATAATATGTTAAATAACAAAACAAACCTTAGCAAATGTAAGAAGTCTGAAATCACACCATGTATCTTTACTTACCACAATGATATAAAACTAGAAGTCAGTTACAGAAGGAAAACTGGAGACATTCACACAAATGCGGAAATTGAACAACATACAGCTGAACGATCAATGGGACAAAGAAGAAATGAAAAGGGAAGGGAAAGGAAGAAGTAAAATTATATGTATTTGTAGATGGCATAATATTATATATAGAAAACTCTAATGACTAAGTGTCTCTAACTGTTAGAATGGATAAGCAAATACTGTAAAATTTCAGAATAGAAAATCAACATATGAAAATCAATTGTGTCTGCATACTCTAACAATGAACTATCTGAAACAAAATAAAGAAAATAATCCCATTTACAATAGCATCAAAAAGAATAAAATACTTAGGAATAGATGTAACCAAGAAGCAAAAGATCTAAACCCTGAAAACTGTAAGAAATTGATGGGAAAATTGAAAAAGACACAAATAAATGGGAAGATGTTCTATGTTCATAGATTGTAAAAATTAATATTGTTAAAATGTCCATATGTAAAGTGATCTGTAGATTCAGATTAGAGAAAGATGGTAAATATTGAAGTGAGGCAAATAAAAATGTAACATTGCATACTTAGAGTATCTAAAGAATAGAGTTCAAGACAATAATTTTCTTGAACTCCATCTTTATCCTTTAGGGACTCTAAATAAAGATTTGAATAAAATAATGATAGGAAACACCATGTGTCCAGGGAGACTAACCCAGAATTGTCAATACTGAATATCACTTTATGAAACTTCATGGATAAAGAATGAATCTCTTGGACATTTTTTCAAAATGGTTGAATTATATATATATGGGAGAAAAATCACACTGACCTCAGATTTCTGAAGTAAATTCAACTTTAGAAGGTAGTGGAACAAATCTTACAAGATCATCAAATAATGTGTGACCCAATAATTGTCTAACCAGCCAAACTGTTCTTTAAGATTAAAGACTAGAATAAACTGTTTTGAACATGAAAGAATTCAAAGAATATTTTCATGGTGCGCCTGGGTGGTTCAGTCGGTTGAGCGTCTGACGTTGGCTCAGGTCATGATCTCATGGTTCATGGGTTCCAGCCCCGGGTCGGGCTCTGTGCTGACAGCTACATCAGAGCGTGGAGCCTGTTTTGGATTCTGTGTCTCCCTCTCTCTCTGACCACTCCCTGCTCATGCACTCACTCTCTCTCTCTCAGAAATAAATAAAACATTAAAAAAAAAAAGAATATTTTCATATCTATTCTCCTTTAGGTAACTACTAGGAAATAAATAAAAACATCACTGGAAGGAGAGAGGGCAAGATGGCGGAGAAGTAAGGAGCTCCGTACTTGCACTCGTGCCCATACATCACACAGAAAAGATCTGAAGCNGAAATCTGGCCATGTGTAGCAACATGGATGGACCTTGAGGGTGTTATGCTGAGCGAAATAAGTCAGGCAGAGAAGGACAAATATCATATGTTTGCACGTATAGGAGGATTAGGAGGAACTTGACGGAGGAACAAGGGGGAGAAGAAGGGGGGAAATGGTGGGGGAAAGGGAGAGAGGCAAACCATGAGAGACTCTTGAATGCTGACAAAAACTGAGGACTGATGGATGTGGGGGGGAGGGGGGAATGGGCATGGAGGAGGGCACTTTGGGGATGAGCACTGAGTGTTATGTGGAAACTAATTTGACAATAAACTATTTGTAAAAAAAAAAATCACTGGAAGATAATATGATTGTATAAAAAATATCAGTTGAAAACCTACCACATAAGAATATTCAGTAAAGTAGTGGGATCTAGAATTAATATAGAGAAATCAACAGTTTTATTATACAAGAAACAACTATGAAATAACAGAACAAATGACTCCAGGTATTATTGTAATACCTAAGAATAAACACATCAAGAAATAGAAAACCTATAATTAGAAAACTAGAATGCTCCTGAAAGACATAAAAGAATTGATATAATGGAAAGACATACCAAGGTTTTGAAAGGAAAATTCAAAGATCATAATGTTATCAATTTTTCATAAATTATAAAATAATCCAATGTAAATTTCTTCAATTATTCATGATGTAAATGTAAAGTGATCCAAGTTAATACTAAGTGTTTTTAAACTAGAAAAACTGATTATAATGCTTATATAGAAAAATTATACAATCAGGGAAATTGAGAAAAACTCTGAGGAAAGGAACAATACTTGTAGGGGATAGATTTCCTGGTAGTAAGACACTTTAGGTCTCAATATTCAGCAAACAATGTGTAAATCAATAAATAGCAGCTACAAATAAATGATACAAAAATCTAGTGTATTACAAAAGGCTGTCTTAAAACATGAGGGTAAAAGTGAATTGGTTAACAAATGGTCTTAGGACAGTGGGTTGTTTTTTGGAAAAAATAAAATTGGATGCACATACTAAATTATATACTATGGTAAATTCCAAATGCATCAAGAATTTACATATAAAAAAGTCCTTAAATTCTAGATGAAAATTCATTTTCAATGGGAAGGTTTTTCTAAGTAGGAATTTAAATCCAGGGTATACAATAAAAAAAGATTAGTAAATTTGGAAATATTTTAATAATTTGGAAGACAAAATTCTTCATGACAAAACACCACATGGTAAGCCAAAAGACAAATTGCAAACTTGGAAAAATTCTGTAACCCACATCACAGAGACTTAATCTCACCATTATACAGAAAGCTACTAAAGCTCAACAAAAGACCAATAATCCAAAATATAAGAAGGCAAAAAATATGAAAAGATAGCTCACAATTAATAAAATGCAAATAATTGAAAAAATTATAAAAAGGTAGTAACCTTGCTGAATATTAGAGACAAAAACTACACTGGTGTCATTTCTTTTATCACATTGGCAGATTTTTGAGTTTTATAATGTAATCTATTGGTAACAGGAAACAAGCATTCCTATTCATTGCTCAGACTCATAGAAATAAAAGTGACTGCATATAAAGGGCAATTGACAGTACTTGTCAAAATTACAGATGTACATTTCATGTTTGAAACCAGTAGATTTATTTCTCATAAATTCTTAACATGTGTGAAATGACAGATGTACCAATCTGTAGAGTGTACTGGTTAAATAAATTGTGGTACATCACTACAATGGAATATTTTTCATTTGTTAAAAACAAAGAAGGAGGTGCTCTGTGTGCTGACTTAGAAAGTTCTTAAGGATACAGTGTTAAATGAGAAAGTAAGATACAAGAAAGATAATATGCTACCATTTGTGTAAATTGACTATATATACATAAAACAGTTGTTACTGGGAAGGAAACAATTGGGAACTGGGCAGATGGAAATAATCTTAGGAGTCTTCACTGTATATTGTTTTAAACTTTGTAATATTTTGGCCATGTGAATTATCTATTATATATTTAAAGTCTAAATTAAAAGAAACATTAATATAAAGTTCTTTTTTTTAATCCACAAAATGGTTTTATTCAACCTGAAACCATGTAGAAATGGCAAATTTTTCACCAAGGTAGTAAGCAAAAGCAAAGGCCATAGCTCCATCTTGTGAAAACTTCTCTCTGCCATCTCAGTTTTCAACCATATCCCTGTCCTAAACCATTCTTTCTTAGCTCTTTCACATCTATGCTGAAAGCAGCCTTTTTTTTTGCCAAGCCATGAAAGTACCAAGAATGGAGCTAGGAAGGCACAAAGTCTCACATATAGTTAAGAATCAAAGAGGAAATATTTAAATTGTCTAGAAATACACATGCTGTGTATTTTCAATGAAAGGTTGGTATAAAAAAGTGTGTTAAGCTCATTTTGTCAGTGCAATATTTGGTTTGGTGCTGGGAGCTGCACCAGTCTCGCTGGATGGCAGTCACAGCAAGGACATGGCAGTGTTTGCACAGCTCCTGCCATGAGAAATGAAAACTGGTATCTCTTTCTGCTACTACTGGCTCATGTTGGAAATGAGCCTGCTGGTATTGACCAGGCCTCACAATATTCCAGATCAGACCGATAATCTGAACACAGATACCTCATAAGGAAAAGCATATTCCTGCCTTTACAAAAGAGATTTTAGATGAAAGCTCTGTGGATGATTGTCAAAAGGCTCTTCCTGTGGGCCTTGCAGATCCAAGACTTAGATAATAAAGGGGGTTAAGAACACAAGAGTTACAACTGAGCCTGGCCTCGAGACAAAGAGCCTAATTTAGAATTAAGGAATAGATAAGGGCAGAACTTAAGTTAATACTTAAACCTTTTCTAAATGGTGATGTATGTCAGTCCCTTCCCCAAGGCCTACTTTCTGCAAACACCCTCCCTTACAGGTGGCTGGGTTGAGGATAGATGAGAGTAGCTAAAACATACCCCAAAAACAAAGGCTGACACATTTAGGGCCTCCATGGTGTTTACACATTCAGCATCAAGTCAAATAGGTTTCCACAAACAACTTATTAACAAGCTCAAAAATATTCATCCTCTTGAGAGCCAGACGGAATGACTCTTAGCCCATCTATACACTTAACCTATGACCTAACCTTAGCGTTATTAACTTAGAACAAATATGTATTCTGTCTTTTACTAAGAACACCCTGTTAATTCCTTAGTTATAAGATTTATTTAATCTCACTATAATTGGAATAGTTCTGCAAGAATATTTCTGTAAAACCTGCTTCTATACACTTTCCAAAGCATCTTATCACAAAGAGTTATCCATTGTAAAAATTCCTTTTTCTGATGTCATGTTATCATTTAACCTATAAATAAAGACAACAAAACTGACAGGACAGAGATGCCTGCCTGGTGATCAGAAAGAATCTCGGGGCTCTCTCACTCACTCTCTCGCCGACATCGTCCATCCTTCAGGGACCCCTGGACCTGCCGGAGCCGGCCTCTGGCAGTTTGGGAAGAAAAGTACATACATGGTACTAAGTAACATTGAGTCCTATAGTGAGAAGCCTGTGTTGAAGACCCTTTTTAGGTCTCTTTTAATCCAGTTACATCAATGGGAAAGCCTTTGGTGATAATGCTTCTCTTCTATATTAACCTTATATCCTGTAATTTTTCTATATTTTTTAAATTAATTCCAGTAGTGATTTTCTTTTGATTCTTTGAGATTTTCTACATCAACAATTATGTCATCTATGAACAAAGATAGCTTTATTCCTTGCTTCCCAATCTCTATATACTTTACTTCCTTTTTTTGTTTTACTGAATTAGCTAGGACTTCCAGTACAATGTTGAACAGAAGTGGTGAGAGGGTTATCCTTGGCTTGTTTCTGATCTTAGGAGGGAAACTTTGTTTCTCACATTTACATATGATGTTAGCTGAAGGCTTTTTGTAGATGTTCTTTATCAAGTTAAGGAAGTTCCACTGTAATTCCCACTATATTCCTAGTTTCCTGAGGGTGTTGTGTGTATGTGTGTATGTGTGCCTATTTTAATCACGAATGGGTGTTGGATTTTGTCAAATGCTTTTTATGCATATATAAATATGAGCATATGATTTTTATTCTTGTTGATGTGATAGATTACATTAATTGGTATTTGAATGTTGAACATGCCTTGCAGACCTGGGATAAATTCCACTTGCTCATGGTGTATAAGATAAAAAATTCTAGGCAGTGCTCCCGGAGGTCCTGGGGATGTCTCTTGCTTCACCAGTGTTTGTACAGAACAGACCCAGGGACGCCCCTTCTAGCAGCCTCTGCCCACCCTCCAACCCTTCTTCCAGTCGCAACCTTTGGAGCCATCTTCTTGCCCACTCTGCCTCTGGGACCAGCCAACATCTGATTTTGAACTTAGCTCCTCATTACCGATCAACCGTGATGAACTCCCAGATTCGCCAGAATTATTCCACCAGTGTGGAGGTCGCCTTCAACCACCCGGTCGACATGCATCTGCAGGCCTCCTACACTTACCTCCCTGAGCTTCTATTTCGACTGTGACAATGTGACTCTGGAGAGCGTGGGCCACTTCCCCGGCGAGACGGCTGAGGAGAAGCGGGAGGGCGCTGAGCGTCTCTTGAAGATGCAAAACCAGTGCTGAGGCCGTGCGGCCTCTTCCAGGACATGCAGAAGCCGTCCCAAGATGAGTGGGTTAAAACCCCTGGATGCCATGGAAGCCTCGCTGCTTCTGGAGAAGAACTTGTACCAGGGCCTTTTGGATCTGCATGCCCTGGGCTCTGCCGGCGCAGACCCCCATCTCTGTGACTTCCTAGAGGATCACTTTCTAGATGAGGAGGTGAAACTCATCAAGAAGATAGGCAACCACCTGACTAATCTCCGCAAGCTGTCTGGCCCCCAGACTTGGCTGGGCGAGTATCTCCTCGAAAGGCTCACCCTCAAGCACGACTAGAAGTCTCTGGAGCCCAGCGGCCTTGGAGAGGGTCCTTCTGACATCCCCCAGGTGCCAGGGCTTGTGCTTGAGTCTCTCCGTGCAGACAGTAGGCAGTTTTTTTTACCACCCTCGAGCCCGTCCCCAAGCAGTAGACCAAATGAAAACAATAAAGCTTTTTGCAGAAAAAAGAATTCTAAAAAGAAAAAAAATAAAGGAGTTTACTATTGATGAAATAAAAAACTCTTTTTTCCCCAGTCAAAATGTAGCCATTTATCCCATTCTCCCCTTCTCATAATCAGAATATGAGAACATGTTTTCATAATGAAGAGCATCTGATTTATTCTTCCAATTATTAAAGTTCAGATTATGTTATTGATATCCTTTAGACTGCATAGTCTTATAATAATTTTAACTGCAGTTTATTTTCACATGGAGCAACATTTTTATGCTTTTATTTTGCACCTGGTTTAAATATTTCTGTAACAGGTTCAAATCATTAAGATGAATGTAGTAATTAAGGGTCCACTAAAGATGAATCATCATCTATATATGCTACCCAAATTTTGATCATGCTAATATGCCACTGCTATTAAAACAATTCATTCTCATTTTATCAAGTATTTTGTAGACTTTTATTTTCCTTTAGTCCTCACATTAGAAAGCTGTTTTTCTCCCCTCTGAATGCCACAAAACACTACCCATGTGAGATGAGGATTTTGCATTATAATAGTGACACCTGCAATCCTTAGTGTAACAGAAAATTGTTAATAGGATCAGTTTCATGCTGCAAAAGTGACAGTTAAAAACTTCTTTCAGCAAATCAGGACTCTCCTGCTATTGCTTCATTTGTTTAGCTTTTTTGTGTTCTTTAGTCTACCCTATTCCCGGAGTTATTCTCATTTCCTCCAATACTTAATATCTTAGTATTGTAAGCACATTGGAGATGGTCATGTTTCATCCTCTGTGTTTGATCTCTTCTGCAGAGAGTCTCCTGAGAGAACTTTCGGGGATAACTGGATTTTCCTATGTCTGGCTCAAGCTTTATTGGACTTATGTTGGTCTGTGAGGTCACACTGTATTGGAGAAGAGGCTCTGTACCTCAATTTATTTTCCATTTATCTAACTTGCCAGTTAAACTGGTACTCTACACTCCCTCTGCAAAACATAGTCATGCCTAGAACAGGCTGAATGTGGATAGCTGAGGATTGTTGTGTCGTGTCTGCTCCTCCTGGGACAGGCTAATACTTACCTTAAGTCAGGGAGCTTGTCCCCACACTATTCCTGTCAGCTTTTTTAGTAATCGCAAGAACATAATTTTAATTAAATATTCCAGAAGCTGACAGAGGGAAAAGAAAGTGATGTCTCTATGATAACTAAGCTGAATGCTTTATGTATGTCAGATAAGAAGATTTCTACTGAACTTGAAGTTGAATGGCTGTCTTTTTAATCCTTTCTTGTGGACCTAAGTTTTTGAGATAGGTAAAAGTGTGTTTTTGGAATCAGTGTTTCATTATGACGCAGGCAAATTGATTAGAAAGATTTAAGTGAATATGTGTTATAAGGGCAGAATGGCATAGGAATGGGGGCAAACTGAGAAAACTGTAAATCTAAAAGTCATGTTCTTCCTATTCCCTCTGGAAGAAATCCATGACTCAAGTCACAAGTTAACATCCACACCCCATTCCCCTTTCCTCTCTGGTGTCCTTTAGTAAGGGACAAAGACTTTCATGTTAATATTAAGGATACTCCAAATAGAAAGTCCTAGAGATAGCACCAGACTTTTTTTTTTTTTTTTTTTCCCGTNCTACCGTGAATGAGTTTTTAGGCTTTGTATAAACGACTGGCACTAGTGGGGTTCCTGGAAGATAATGTGGATAAGAAACAGGAAGAAAAGCACAAATACCAGGCTGGAGCAGGGTGGAACAGAGTGGACCTTCTTCATCCAGTATTAGATGAGGAAAATCTCTTTGACTACATGGATAATGCCTTTTTTTATTTATGTAGGTATGTATGTATTTATAGGATGCAAGTGAGCGAGGGGCAAAGAGAGAGAGATGAGGGGGAGAGAGAGAGAGAGAATCCCATGAGGGAAGAGAAAGGGAGAAGAGGGCTCATCCAAAGTGGGGCTCGTGTTCACACAAAGTGGGGCTCCAACTCATGTGAAGCGGAACTCAAACTCAAACCATGAGATCATGACCTGATCCAAAGTCAGATGCATAACAGACTGAGCCACCCAGGTGCCTGGTTAAAGTTATTATTTTTAAAACTGTCCATGTAATCGATGGCATATTGTTGGCTTGAGCAATTAAAATCTTATTCATGTTGTAATATCAACCCATTTCATGCTGACCTGTTATCAAGCTGACATTTCACTATTCATGTCACTTAAATTTTAACTTGTTTTGGTTGTAGCAAATGGAGCCAACATGTCATCCATCTTTATTTGTAATGTAGCATGATTGGAAAGTAAGTCTGTAATACCTAAATGGATAGAGTATAACCTAGATGCTAACAGGTCACATGGTTTGATTTTACCATGATGTCATAAAATCATTTTATGTTTTCTTCAGTTTCTGGAAAAAAATATGGCTTTATTTAATGAAGTAAGAAATTTAGAGAGAAACAAAGCAGCATTGGCACCATATTGCAGTTATAATTTGAGACTGTCCGATATCATAAAATTGAAGCTTCTACTTAAAATTGAGGGGACCTATGTAAACCTGTGCATAATAATTTTTTAAAATGAAATTTGAACTGCTATAAATAATTCTTTGTTGTATTCCACTTGCTTTCAGTTTTAGAGATACTTGAAACATTATTTTTTAACTTTGCAAAAATAGGAAATTACTTATCATCAGTTTAGAATCCAGTTGGGCAAAGGAGTTGTGAAAGAAAGCAAGCATAATTTTCAAGGTAAGAGACTTATTCCTTGTGGTGTCTAACAGAGCCATCCTGTTGCTAGGTGCAGAAAAAAGGCAACCAGAGCATCGGAGGCATAATTACGAATCAAAAGGAAATATAATTATGTGGGTCTTTGAATTTGTTGTCAAAAATGTAAAATGGAAGCTTTAAGCTTGCACTTCTTCCATTTACTCAGGTGAATGATAAATCTTGCCAAGTTGATAGTAAAAATTTCAGATTTTGCATATTTGGCTTCTAGGATAAAAGTGGTCTGCTTAAAATATGCTGACAATTTAAAATTTTATTTTCAGTGGTGGTATAGTTAAAGAAAACCTGCTGTGTTTTTGCTTGACTTCAAAGCTGATGAAATATTTGTCTGGAATAATATAGACCTGATTTTGTGTGTATGTGTGTGTGTGTCCCTCTACGTTTATGCATTTACGTTATTATCCTGAAGACTTTCTTCCTTTTCCATTTATCTCCTCACAATCCAAACCAACTCTCACATCTTGAATACTTCAGTCTGGCAATGAATAAAACTCTCTGAAAGTTGTTTACAATTAGCATAAAAAAAGGAAAAAGAAAGCACCCACTATAATTTAGTATCAATGTATCTGATTCCAGTGATTTGATTGATGATGCTTCCTATTTATGGGAATTACAAAAGCAAATGGTAATTATTGCCATTTCTTCTGCACTCTTGAGTTAAACCTATATTTGTAAGAACAGCAAATATTATAAATTTTGACAGTTTCCCAACATTATATCTGATAAAACTGTAGAGAAATATTTCTGTGTGAGAACCTTGCCAGAGTGGAAGAAAAGTGGATTGTGCAAATTTTATTTGCCTTTATGCAAAATTTGCTTTTACTAAGTTAACTTCTGTTAAAGCAAATCCTCAAATACATAGTACCTAATTGTATTTAAGTGTTTTGCAATTGTAGGGACCCAAATTCTCATTAAATGAATAAACATCAAAAAGAAAAGGAAATGGAGGGGGATGGGAGAGAAAGAGAAAATTTGCTGCAGTGATGTCTGTGTTTTAGTGAGTCTCTGGATCCAGTGAAGCCCTAAGGAGAGAACTGGTGCTGGACTCATTCTTATGTGGAAAACTACAGATCTGGTGGCACCTGGTTGGCTCCATCCAACTTTGGTTCAGGTCATTATTTCATGAGTTTGTGAGTTCGAGTCCTCCATTGGGATCTGTGCTGACAGCTCAGAGCCTGGAGCGTGTTCCAGATTCTCTCTCTCTCTCTGCCCCTCCTTCACTCGTGCTCTGTCTCTCTCACTCTCTCTCTCTCAAAAATAAGTAAACAAAAAAAAATTAAAATAAAAAGAAACTGCAGATTTGTATTCAAGAATATAACATTAGATGTGGATAAAGGGCTGGAATACATTTTTGGGTGAAAAGAACTAATAACATTTAAGTCTAAATCCTCTAAATGTTAATATAAAAATGAAATTCATGTTATAATTAGAACTCCCAACAAACTATTTTTTCCAATATGCTGAAGTCTTTAAAAATTTTTTATGAAGGAATAAAGGTTTAAGGTGAGATATTTTTGAAAAGAGGACTAGAAAGGAGAACTTGCCTTACTAGAACAGAACATGCTGTAACTTACTGTATTTAAGTCAATATGGCATTGGCATCAGAACAAATCAGTGGAAAAGAATCAAAAATCTGAAAATAGTTCCTGGTGAGGATGAGAATTTAACAGATGGCCAAGGTGGTATTTTAGCTCATTGGGAAAATGATGGTTTTTGCACCGTATGGTGCTAGCCCAACTGGCTATCTATCCATCAGGAAGTAAATATGATTGCACCTGTACCTCACACCATATAGATGAATTTTGGATGGATTAAAAATTAAATTGAACAAAAACATAATCATGAACATCTACAAGAAAATCTAGAAGAACATGGGTATAAACTGAAGGGAAAGAGTTTTATTTTTAAAAAAGTAAGTAGAGGGCGCTTGGGTGACTCAGCTGGTTAAGCGTCTGACTCAATTTCGGCTCAGTTCATGATTTCACAGTTTGTGAGGTCAAGTCTCCGCTGCACTGACAGTGTGGAGCCTGCTTGAGATTCTCTCTCCCTTTCTCTCTCTACTCCTCCCCTGCTCACACCTTCTCTTTCTCTCTCTTTCAAAATAAATAAATAAACAGTAAAAAAGTGAATAGAGAGGTGTCTGGTGGCTCAGTCAGTTAAGCTCCAACTTCAGCTCAGGTCTTGATCCTGTGGTCTGTGAGTTTGAGCCCTGAGTTGGGCTCTGTGCTGACAGCTCAGAGCCTGGAATCTGCTTCAGGTTCTGTGTCTCCCTCTCTCTCTGCCCCTCCCCACCCACACTCTGTCTCTCTCTGTCTCTCAAAAATGAATAAATGTTAAAAAAAATTTTAAAGTGAATATAAAAAACAATATACTTGGAAAATATATTTGCATGCAGAACAGACAGAAGGCTAATATCTATAATGCATAAAGAGTTCTTACAAATGGACAAGGAGACAATCCAAGAGAAGAATATGCAAAAGCTTAAACCAGGCAAATCATAGAAGATCTAATTAAAAGGTTTCAAAATCCTTATAGGCAGACAAAAGTAAATTAAATTTACACCTGTGTTATCTCTCAGACTGGCCAAAATTAAAAAGAAAGAAAATACCACTTTCTGCCCAGTGATGAAGAAGTGAGTATATTTTCAGATTTTACTAACAAAAATGTAAATTATTACATCCTTTTTGGAAAGTAATGTGGTATTATTAAAAGAAACAAATGCATAGTTGACTTTGATGGAGCAGTCTCTCTCCTAGGAATCTAGCCAATAGAAATAATAGCAGTGGTGAAGATTGTATACAGAATATTGGTTGTAACATTATTCATAGTGGCAAAGAATTGGAAACAAAGCGAATGCCCATCATAGCACATTTATACCATGGGCTATTTTGTAGCGATTAAGGACTGTATAGAACCATACTAGGAAACTCAGAAAGATTTCTATGCGGTATTAGTGAGTGAAAAAAAAGCAGGATGCTGATGATGTTGCATAATATCCAAGTTTAGAAATATAAGCGAGATTCCCCACACTCTAAATATATGTGTATTTTGTGAATACTTTTAATTTTATAATCCAAGAGTCCCTGTCACCTGGGTTACCCATTTGGTAATGGTGGTAGTGATGCTGTGCGTAGACAGGAGAAAGAAAAAAGAGAAGGGTAATGTATTAATTGTCGTTGTATAACAAGTTAACACAAATGTAGAAGCTTAAAACACATACACCTGTTTTCTCATAGTTTTTATGGGTCAGGATAAAAATGTGCTCAGCTGAAGTCTTTGTTGAGCATCTAGTAAGGCTGCAGTAAAGGTGTCAACAGGACTAAATTCTCTTCTGAAGCTCATGATGCTTTTCCAAGCTCACATGACAGTTGGTGGTATTCATTTTCTTTCTTTTTAAAAAAATTTTTTTAATGTTTATTTATTTTTGAGAGAGAGAGAGAGAGAGTGCGTGAGCACAGGGAAGGGCAGAGACAGAGGGAGACACAGAATTCCAACCAGGCTCCAGGCTCTGAGCTGTCAGCACAGAGCTAGGACACGGTGCTTGAACTCATGAATTGTGAGATCATGACCTGAGCCAAAGTCAGAAGCTCAACCAACAGAGTCACCCAGGCACCCCTGGTGGTATTCATTTTCTTGTGACTGTATAGCTGAGGGCCTTGTCTTCTCACAGGTTGGTGACTCATGGGCACTTTCAGTTCCTTGTCATGTGTCTCTCTCTTTAGGCAATTCACAACATGCCTGTTTGCATCTTCAAGGCCAGCAGGAGAGTGTCCTATTGTGAAATCAGCTAAGATGGAGTCTTATAAAAAGGAACGTAATCAGAAATGTGCTCTCCCGTCCCATCACCTTTGCCATATTCTGTTGGTTAGGAGAAAGGTCCCACCAACACTTGAGGACGGGATGACTACAAGGACACAGATCACCGGAGGGTTTCAAAATTAGAGTGCGCTCATTACAGAAAGCCAAGCAAACAATGAAAAGAAATAATACTTCAAAAACACCAAAAACTAATAGAAAACAGAAACTATTAATATAATTATACTATATAAAATTATACATGTGTATTAATAATATTTTAAACTAAAGATATTTAAAAAAAAGAAAATGACTACCATGTGTCAGATCATTTGTATTATGCATTCCCTTGGGTTCTTCACAGACCATTAATAGACTATATCGTACCATGTTACTTCTTAAGGTTTTCCAGGAAGAACATGCCCTGTTGTTTTCCTTCATATTTCATCCATTCTAACATGCCTTCATTGTCAGAGGCTCATTATTTTGTGTGCCATAATGAAGGAAAATACAATGCTAGTTAAACTAGACTTTTCTAGCATCATTAATTATGAGACATATGCCAACTTAAAAGATATGAAAACATATTCATCTTAGATTTCATGAAAATTACTTGGGGACATTTTCTTCTTGGAAAAACTCTCTTTAACGTCTTGCTGGAGGCCCTTAGACCCTAATGGGTTACCTTCTTCCTCTCAGACATTGCTTGCTGAGAGCCACTTTGCCTCACATCCTTCTTTCTTTAAATGTAAATTAAAAATAACAATGATCAGATTTAGGCCTACCAAGGATAAATAAGATACTTTTAAGTGCAAATTCCTCTGGAGTCGTTCAAAAATGTTCTAGGGCACTAAGATTCCATTTCTAGGTCAACTAATGCAAACTCTGTACATGTATATACACATATATATATATTTTTTTGGTTAAAAGAAAAGTCTTCTTTTGGTTTTTTTCACTGCTAAGGTGAAAATAGTGTAAGAAAAATTTGAATTAGTTTTTAAGCTGCAGATGTCTGGAAAATCTTTTAGCTAAGTACGGCAAATAGATGTAATTATAATATTGTGTATGAACAATGTTTTTCCTTAGATAAAATGAATGCTAATCAAACTTGAAAAGCAATTTAAATAAACTATCTCCTAAAGTAATTTCGAGTGCACTGAAAATGACTTGACTTGTTTGAAAGAGGTTATATTTCTTTAAAATGAAGGCAATTTGCTCTTTTTGGCCATTTCTTTGTTCCAAGTCTCCCATATACTAGAAAACATTTTTCTTATGAGATCTACAGGTTGCTGCTAAATTTGTATATGATATCTATAGCATTCTCCAGAATGACCTCTGTTATTAGGCTTTTTGCATACCACTTTAAGAATTAATATTAAAAGCTCTAAAATTAGTTTAATATACTTACTAGGTCTTTGAAATGATTAGAATTTTCCAAAGAAACAGTCTAAATTACTAACTTTAAAAAATTACATATAGCATTATATTTATATGCTTAGGCTTTAAAAAAATTCAAGTGTCCTTGCTTCCATTAAATATTTTGTAGATCTCAAAGCCTTTTTCTTACCATCTTCTGAAATTGAATTTCATGGTGCTATTCTAGTTTTCATCAATAAAAATCTTTAAGTAGAATGCCAGGAATTTATTTACCTTTCCTGTTTCATAGTGCTCTGAAGCTATCTGCTGTTGAAGTTTGCTTTTTGCTTCAGAAATCAGTGACAGAATATCGAATATAGCTTCAAGTTAGTCTAATTTTCAGTCACCTTACATATATTTCACATGCGGATACCCTACAGATTTCAAAGGCAATGGTGAGAAGCAGGTGAGGAGAATCAGCCACCAGCAACTTTTCTTTCTCTCTGTCTTTGTCTCTGATCTTGGTCATTGTTTGACTTTTATCTTTGTAAGTCTTCCTAATTCCCTGTCTTCTCTTTTGTTTTTCTCACACATAAATCACATAGATGCCAGCATTATGGCACCTGTTGTGAGGAAAGATGTCTTTATTAGTAAACATAAGTGGTTGGGTTTCTTTTCTTTTGAGCTAGAAGTACATGATGGTTTGACTTTCTAGCCCTAGGTCATTCAAAAATATATCTTGGGTTTTTGATATTGTGTGATATTGTTAAGTTAAAAGCAATGTAAGCTGATCTCACATTTTCATGTTTTCTGTTCCTAAGTGTTCTCACATGGAAGCTAGAAGACTTAGACTCTCCTAGAACTGGTGACATGGCCCTGTATCCAGCCAGCCAGTCAAGAGTCATTTCCCAAACCTAATGTACATTGGGGCCACCTGTATTCTGGTCACTAAAACAGAGAGATCTCTTTTCATGGTGATGTTTCTGCATTTAGGCAGGTGCCTCAAACTCCATTGCATCTGTGAAAAGTCCAGAGGGGGTGACAGATATTTGGAAAGTATAGTCAAAGAGAGTCAAGCTAACTACCTAATTCTCCAATTTCTATACTTGTGTTAAGTCAGAGCACCAGAACATACTGCACTCCCAAAGAGATTCCTCACCTTGCCTTCATTCCATGGTATTTATAAGATTTTGTCTTAGTTCTAGTTGTTATAACACAATACCATAGACTTGATGGTTTAACCAACAGAAGTTTTTTCCTTACAGTTCTGGAAGCTGGATCCTGGATCTCTTCCAGGCCTGCCTACAGCTGTCTTCTTGTTGTAGCCTTACATGGTGGAGAGAGGAAACTCTGATGTCCCTTTCTCTTCTCATAAGTGCACTAATCTCACCATGGAAGATCCATCCTCATGACCTCATTTGAAACTAATTGCCTCTCAGAGGCCGTATCTCCTAATATCATCACATTGAATGTTAGCACTTCAACATATGAATTTTTGGGAAACATCCAGTCTATAACAGATTTAAAGCTATTTTATTTTATTATTTTATTTTATATTTTTGTGGCAAACAACACACTGACACTGGGGTTGATAAGACAGATGAAAGGTACAGTTCTTTGCTACTTACTGTTCCAAATAAGAGAATGTTGTCACTCAGGGACACATAGGGAGTTGTATCCAGGGACAGGGTAACAACAAGCTAGAACTATAGGAGGTAGCTTATGTATGGTAAGATTGGTGAGTTATCTAGGTTTTGTGGGTTCCCTGTGGATTGGCAATTTGAATAATTTGCAGGTTCTGGAACATGGAGTGTGCCCCTAGATGTTTGCCTGGTGCAGTTAGGGCTGGTGCGTAGTGGCCCAGAGTATGGGAGTCTGATAATGGAAGTGGCTGGGCATATGGACTCAATCAGTGGCAGCCTTTAGTCAGGGCCTTAAAACTGGGTCAAAGCAGTATTAAAAATTATATTACACATAGTTGCCAGGATCATGGTTTCATGTAATTCTCTCAGTTTAATTAAGAATTGGTATGAGGGCTGGCTACAAAAGAAAGGTTTCATCATTTTTTAAAAGTACTATTGAAAATAGTTCATTGGCATCCATGATACCAATATGAAGACTCATCTCATAAATTCCTCTTAGCATTTAGTGTTGTTGACAAATGTTTTCAAATGCATTGGTATGTTAGCATCTCATTATTGGGTAACAAATTCTATGGTTTCTGTTTCTTCTTTGGAATACAGACTTTTTTCAAGAAGAGCTGTAGTCATGAGCAGAGGCCCCCACTGTGCCTTGAGCATGCCCAGTGGCAAGTATCAGGGTTTATTATTACTATTATTATTGTTATTGTTATTTTAAATTAGGAAACAAAGTTAAATTTCATGATGGGTGATACTGAGCAGGTATTTATCTTTTTTGAATTTTAATATAAAATGAGAGTAAAACTTGTGTTATCATCTACTGAGTTTCTATAAAGTGAGATGACTTTATAGAAAGTGTATGAACAATGTTTCATTAAGTAACTATGTAATTCAAATAACCCAGGCTGAAGCCTGTGGGTGTAAATGAAGTTTTTTGGTATTAACACCCAAATAAAGAAGGCTTTTTACATTATCCTGCTCATGCAAGACCCTTCCTTAACCCAAAAGCTCTGTATGTATATTTACTTATCTTTTGAAGATATCTCATAGGTATTCAGGAGCCTTTATTGTCCCTTGCTAATGTCTTTTCTATGCCATGTAAGTCAGGTTACTGGTGACAACTCTGAGCCCCAGAGCTTAACCCTAGTCTGTGAAAGCATATAAAATGCTTCTTTCTTTGATTTTACTTTATGTCTATCTCCTAGACCTGAAACAAGATTCCTTGAGACTTCTTGTGCCTGGATTTCCACATAATCTTTCCTAAAGAAGTACACTAGGTCTGTCTGCTCCCAAGCATTTCTCTCCATACAATATCCATACCAGTCCACTGGGCTAGGCAAGAAGATGGTCATTGTGCTCTCACCTCTATTCTCATTTCTTCCTTTTCATTTCTTCATTAGATTCCTAGTTCAGTGCATGCACAAGCCTGCATATTCTTATCTTCTCCTTCCTTTTCTTCCCAGACCCCATAACTTCCTGTGGATGTCAATTCATGCACATGGATAATTCCAGAGTTGCAGTCTAATATCTGCAAATAGCAGTTCATTATGGATTCAAGTACAATACCTCATTACAATAATAATGATTTTGTTGAGTATCATTTCTTATAAATTAAGTCAAATTCTTTTCTGGTGGTTGTAGTTTTAACTGTGCTCCACACCCATGGAATCTCTGTTGTTACTAAAATGCTTCCTTCCACTGAGTATTGGTGTTTGGGACTCCACTTCTGAGTATGTCCTTGGATTTGTCTGTCTCTTGTTCTTTCTGATCCCACTTTTCTTCTCATTTTGGATCTATTTTTACCTCTAGTCTTCCAGAGTTCTTAATTACTGGGCTAGATTTGGCTTCTATCAAAACTCGTTCAGCCTTTTAAGACCCAGCTCAGGCCAATGACTTTGCTTCCTACTCATCAGGGCATGGAAAGTGGGTGGCTTGGATGTATGATAATATAAACTGCTTTCTAAAAAGAATATATATTCATCCCTGTCATTTCTGTGTAGGCCTTATATAAAGAATATTTGTTTTTTTCTTACATTGTGGAATACTGCTAGTCTTGTAAGAACTAGATTCAGGATAGTTTAATTTTATTGATATGGGAAACTATCACTGTATAGTTTTCCTTCTTGTATTTAGTTGCTCTCTGACCTAATAATATAGAATAGCGGTGTTCAACCTTGGCTCCACATTTTAAATAACTTTGAGTGGTTTGGAAAAAAATGCCACATTCCAGATCAATTGCATCAGAATTTCTTTAGATGGATCTAAAACATAGGCATTAACAAAAAGTCTCTCTAAGGTGTTTCCAATATACAGATACAATTGAGAACCAATAGGAGTAGAAAAGGCTTTCAAAATAATCACTTGCTTTCTAATTTTAAATAGTAGTTCTATCTCATACTAAATATTCTCCTTCCCCCCATCCCCAATCAATTCTCTTTAAAACTAAAAGTATTTAAAACATACTTACACCTCAGTTCTTATTTAAGAACATTTATATATCTAGAGATGAGTTAACCATTCTATAATACTTAATAGTTTATAAATTGAACCATTAATTAGATTTTCAAATCTTATCCTCCAAAGTCTAGAAAATGTATAATTCTCTTTTGAGGCTATTTCCATTATTAAGTAAATGAATTATAAATTAGCAAACCAAAAGAATATGCATGAACTGTAATTCACATCCTATAAATTTCAGACTAAATCATAAACCTCATTTTTCTTCAGGATGTGCTGCTATACTTTTCTTGTTCACCATCGTGAGCTTAATTATGTAGAAACTAAATACTGTGAAATCCTCCAGAATCTTATAAATATTGGAAAAACCAACATTTTGCTATATTCATACAAAAACCAAACTTTTAAAATGCCTGTTGGAAATCTAAAAGCACCGCAACACACTCAGAGGGAAGAGGAAACAATGGATTATCTATAAAATGATAAAGATTGAAAGGAAGGTCATCTTAAATAGTTCAAAATAGTTGATGGGTTTAGAAAACAATATAATTTAAAACTTCATGTTTCTTACTGATATTTCCCTTTAGGAGAGTGTGTTTGTTAGGTTGGAAACTAAAAAATAAGATTAGAGTCTCTGGTTTTTGTGTTTCCAAAGGCACAGCCACACTGTGGAGATTATGTTAGGCACTCTTTGAAGCAAAAACATCTGATAGAAAAAGAAAAGATTCTTCTACTCTCAAAACAAGATTAAGGGTGGAAGTTTCAAGTGGAGATATCTGAAGATTACCCCAGACCTGAAGGAGCTGGTGATTTTTGGTCACAGAGAAGGGGATGTGTACCCCTGCTTCTGAGATAAAATCTTCATTTTTCAGACTTAAGACACTTGGGATTTGGCAAAGCTTCAGAGAAGGGATGACTGCTTGATGTATTTGGGTAGAAAGAACAGAGAGAGCCCGGTGGGATTCCTGGGTCCCTAAGTGCTATAGACTGAATGTTTATATTTCCCTGCCTCCAATCCATATGTTAATATTTAATCCCCAATATGACAGCATAACAACATATGGATTGGGGGCAGGGTAGGTCCCTCATGAATGGGGTTAATGCCTTCCTAAAAGAGCCCCCAGAGGTACTCACCATGTGAAGTCCTTTCCACTTTATCAGGACCCAGTGAAAAGTCAGCAACCAGTTTTGGCTATTGTTGAGAGTGCTGCTATGAACATTGGGGTACATGTGGCCCTAGGCATCAGCACTCCTGTATCCCTTGGGTAAATTCCTAGCAGTGCTATTGCTGGGTCATAGGGGAGTTCTATTGTTAATTTTTTGAGGAAGCTCCACACTGTTTTCCAGAGGGACTTCACCAGTTTACATTCCCACCAACAGTGTAGGAGGGTGCCCGTTTCTCCACATCCTCGCCAGCATCTAGAGTCCTCTGATTTGCTCATTTTAGCCACTCTGACTGGCGTGAGGTGGTATCTCAGTGTGGTTTTGATTTGTATTTCCCTGATGAGGAGGGATGCTGAGCATCGTTTCATGTGTCTGTTGGCCATCTGGATGTCCTCTTTGGAGAAGTGTCTGTTCATATCTTCTGCCCATTTCTTCACTGGATTGTTTGTTTTTTGGGTGTGGAGTTTGGTGGTTTCTTATAGATTTTGAATACTAACCCTCAATGGACGAATGGATCAAGAAGATGTGGTTTATGTATACAATGGAATACGACACGGCAATGAGAAAGAATGAAATCTGGCCATGTGTAGCAACATGGATGGAACTTGAGGGTGTTATGTTGAGTGAAATAAGTCAGGCAGAGAAGGATAGCTACCATATGTTTGCATGTATAGGAGGATTAGGAGGAACTTAACGGAGGACCGTGGGGGAGAAAAAGGGGGGAAATAGGAGGGGAGAAGGAGGGAGGCAAACCGTGAGAGACTCTTGAATGCTGAGAACAAACTGAGGGCTGATGGGGGTGGGGAGAGGGGAAAGGGGTGATGGGCATGGAGGAGGGTACTTGTGGGGATGAGCATTGGGTGTTATATGGAAACCAACTTGACAATAAACTATTAAAAAAAAAAAGTCAGCAACCTACCTTCCTTCTGGAAGGGGGCCCTCACCAGAACTTGACCATGCTGGCAGTCTTTCAGCTTCCAGAACTGTGAGAAATAAATTTCAATGGTTTATAGGCCACCCTCAGGCTATGGTATTTTTGTTACCGCAGCCCTGAAATACACACTAAGATTAATATAGAGGCAGTGGAGTGAACTTCTGGATGAAAATTGTCCTAAGTATCACGTATGGGCTGATGATTGGATGAGATGGTGTACATTCTAGTGAATATCTACAGAATCTTCTCAATTGAGGACCAACTGTGTTCTACCTGATCCTGGTGGCAGTACATAAACACCCAGGACTTAGAGATCTAGAAAAATAAAAATTGGGCTGTCAAATTAGCTAAGATTAAGGTTTTTCATCCTGATGAGACAGATATTCAAAATAGAAGTTGGCTTTCAGGAAAATAAAGACAATTATACTTTTGTATAGAAGTCTATGGAACTATATTCTTTATGAACCTGAAAAAGATGAGTATTTATTACCATTTACATTCTTTTAGTGGCATTAAAAAATCTTGTGACTGTAAAAGGCTTTAATTACACAGTATTCTAGACTCTATTTCCTTTTTTTCATAGCTTTTCTGGTTCAGCCTGACCCAGGTTGGATGGGGGATAACAGCAGAAGATAACCTTTGCCACTAGAGAAAGGTACAATGTTACAATAGTTCAGCAGAATAATTTCCCATATACATCTTAATACATTTATAGGTACTGTGATCAAAATTAAAAAAATTGGGAAAAAATGGATTTCAATTAGATGTTTAAAATAATAAATGAAGACCAAAAAACTATTTGAAAAATCATTAAAAATTTTAAAATTAAAATTCATATGACTATGAAAATGCATTAATAGTTGTATTCCCATCTACACAGACTCATTTAATTACTATTAAATTGAATAAATAAATGCACTAAAAAATTGTATTTTATGGGATCCTGCACTTGGCTTAATTCCCACTAAAAAGCCCAGCAACTCTCTTTCCACCATCTTTGAACCTGTGGAGGCCTGCTGGGAACAGGACTCCTGAAATGACAAATATGTCTGGAAGGTTGTGGTCCAAAGCCATTTTTGCTGCCTATAAACGGGGTCTCAGGAACCAGAGGGAGCACACAGCTCTTCTTAAAATTGAAGGTGTTTATGCCCGAGATGAAACTGAGTTCTATCTAGGCAAGAGATGTGCTTATGTGTACAAGGAAAAGAAAAACACAGTGACTCTTGGTGGCAAACCGAATGAAACCAGAGTAATCTGGGGAAAAGTAACTCGTGCTCATGGAGAGTGGCATGGTTCGTGCAAAACCCCGAAGCAAGCTTCCTGCTAAAGCCATTGGCCACAGGATCGTGTGATGCTGTACCCCTCAAGGATTTAAACTCACTGAAAAGTAAATAAATAAAGGTGTAGATTTGTAAAAAAAAAAAAAAAAAGCCCAGCGAATCTTCTCTGAAAGTCCAGTGGCATGAAATTCTCCTGAATTTATATGTATTATAATTCTAATGTACCAGAAAGAAAATGTGATAAAAGATATAGAAATATTTTTCAATTACAGGTTAGTTACAGTGATATAAAAGCTTAGAATATCCATGTTTCACAAAGAATATTTCCCAATGTAAAAAACCTCTTTGAAGATTTGTTTTTCATGGAGGGATCATGTAGCCACTCTGTGTGTGGCGTTGACAAAGTCTGCAGGGTTTCCTTCTGTTGCTGTGGTTTGCTCACATGACTCTGCTCTTCTGGTCACAGGGGAGCACAACTGGCTGCACATTTCTCTGCTTGTTTGGGTCACACAGTGTCTTAGAGCTTGTTTCATTCTCATTTTCTGAGGCATTTATAACACTTTTGGGACATGCTTAGACTTTTGAACTTCACTCATCAGTAATATTTCCCGTCAGCTTTTGAGAATTATACAGTGTTATGATTTTTCTATTTGGCCAAGTGAGTATGTTAATAAAACAAACCAATTACTACCCATTTTTATTGTACTAGGTAAATGAATGTTTTTATAAGGGAAAATAGGGAAAACATAATGGCAGAAGTTAAGAATGTGGAATTAATTAGCTCTAGGTTAAACTTGTTTAGTATCTTTTTTTTTTTTTCCAGAGAAATCAATGACAACTTAGTAACTGACTGATGCTGGACCAAGGCCTGGAATGTGGGAGTCATTGCTTTGGATAATTCCTCCTTCTTGTTATGGCCAATTTCAATGGCACCCATAATTCTAACGTGGTGTCAAAACAGGAGTTGTCTTTCTCTAAGGTTTATCTTCTCTTTGTAGGCACTCATTTATTTAACAAACACAATCCAGGCCTGTGCTTTGTGCCAGGGACATAGAGATAAAAGTCCCTGCCTCCTGAAACTCAGAGTCTGTAAATAGATAATTTTTTAGTTGAATCTTGTTACTGCCTGATGTTCTTGCAAACAGCCATGTCTACTGAAAATACATAAGAGAAATATAATGCATACCATCTTTTAAAGCAGTAAACCTATTGTCAATATGCAGGAAAAACTTTCAATTCTTTCTATATTTATTAAGTTCTCATCTACATCTTCTCATTGTTTGGAAACAATCATCATTTTTATGATGATTCTTAGTGTAAATTCTTTGTCCCCATCACTTTTTGACTATCATTGTATTGTTTGCCTTATTCATCAAACTCTTTCACTGCCTCTACTTTCCCTTGGAACCAGTAAGATCTTTTCCAGCCTGTTTTCATTTTTTTTCTTTTCTATTTCTTCTCTGAGTCTCATTTTTTTTTATTTTTCCAGAAATTTCTCACAAATAAAAAACTCAAACATAATAAAACCATGTCCATGACCTTAAGATATTGAGTAGGGAGCAAAGCAGGAATGAGAAAGAGTAAGATGTATACGAAATCTTGAAGTTCCTCTGATACTAAAATTGGGGCTTCTTCAAAGGCCTCTCAAGGATATAGGAACTTGGAAGAAAACAGAGATACCAACCTTCAGACACGAGTGTTACAATATGATAAGTATATGTTATATGGGAATATGAGGTCCTATGAGAACAGGAAGGGCTAAAATATAATCCAGATGGGTTGTGGATGTTTCTGGAAGCAAGTGACACTTGAGACAATTTATGACAAATGAGGAAGAGTGAGTTGGTGGCAGAATGAGTAAAGGCATTCCCAGAAAGGGAAAAGCTGATGCAAAGGCATGAAGATGTGAGAGGCTGCTGCTGCTGCACTCAGAGTTACTCAGTGTGGGTTGTTGGAATCTCCACAGAGATCATCTGAGCCCAGTGAACTGGATAAGGCCACACACAAAGTATAGGAAATCCCCAAGACCACCCTCATTTCTGACATCAACTGCAACTTCGAGGGTTCCCAAGACCATCCTCAGGTTCAGTAGTAACTCACTAGAAGGACTCATAGAACTCAGCAAAAAGATTATAGTCATGATGATAGATTATTACAGGAAAGGTTAGAGATTAAAATGAAACAAAGGAGGTGGTGCATAGGGCAGGATCTAGGAGGGGTCCAGGTACAAGCTCCCAGATATCCCTTCCTAGTAGCATTTTGAGGACAACACTAACTTTTCCCAGCAACAATGTGTGACAACATTCACAGAGTACTGCCAACCAGAGATGTTTACTTGAACCTTGGTGTCTAGAGTTTTTAGTGGGGCTTGGTCCCATGCCTGATCTCAGTCTCTAGCCCCTCCAGAAGTCAAGCTGAAACTCTGACTCAAGGTTCTTCAACCATAAATGACATTGTTAGCACAGACTATCTGACATGGCCCATTGTTTCCAACAAAACAAACAAACAAACAAACAAACAGCACTCTTACTTGGCAAGACATTCCAAGGACATGACCTGAGAAATTAGCTCTCAGGACCTGAGGGGAAAGGCCAATCTCTTTGGGCAAGTTTAATACTTTACTGTACATGAGAAAACCCTGAAATTCCAGTCGTATTTCCTTTAGAGGAAGTCTTATGTGAAGCTTTCCTCATTGGAACAGGGGTCAGCTCCTGACTCAGGCATTCATTGAGGTCTGGTGGATCTCAGCCCTGGCTGCACACTGGGTTTAGGAGCATTCACTATTGCTCATGGTTAAGTCTAAATCCCTTGGCCCAAGAGATCCTGATTTGATTTGTCTGGGCCAGATCCAGGACTGGTGTTTTAAAAGTCCTTCCGGGTGATTCCAATTTATAGGAACTGCTGCATGGAGTAGCTGGGAGAATTCCTCCTGTGAAGATGCTCTCAGGAGCATGATGCTGTCTGTCCTAACTTGATCAATGGATGTGCACAAAGATGCAGCCTCATGAAAAGAAACATAAAGTAGCTGAGTCAAAAGAATGATTTTCTACTGGAATGCTGAGGTATCCAGACACACATGCCAGTTCTCATGAGGCCTTACTCTACTTCTGCTAAGTTGGCTTCCTGTATGTACCTTATCCTTGGGGTGGATATCTATCATCAGGGGTAACCTGTCTTTGTGCTATGCAATCTGAATGAATTTACCTAATACTCCGGCTGCTGCCCTTCACCTTCTGGGGCAGGTTAGTTAGTCTTTTGAGCCCCAGCTACCTCATTGATAAAATAGGTATGCCCATAAGTCATCCTAGGATTAAATGGCTGAAGCCTTATAGTTGCTGTGCCAAATTGTTTATTTTAACACATAACATCTAAATTAACTTATTTAATTTTATAACAGCCATTGTAACAGTGAAATACATGCCACTATAATTTTCATTTGATAGCTGAGAAACTAGGACTTATTAAAGTTAAATAATTTGTTCATGGTTTTTTCATTAATAATGCTATTAATAAAACTTACATATTGGGATAAATATATAACAGGGAAATTGCTTACTTAGCATATGATGATGTAAGATTTTGTATTGTTTTTGTGTTTTCCCAAGTGTTATAGTTTTATCTTCCCAATTAGATTCTAAGTTTTATCTTCCCAATAACATATCTTCTCAATAAGATATAAAAACTAGCTCATATTTTGTTTGTATCCCTTACTACTCTTGTCATGGAGCATGACAAGAACAGATCTTGTCATTTATAGGAAACAAAATTGATACCTAGGGATGTCAAATGATTTGAAGTTACTCAACTGAAATGAGAGTAGAACCTCAATCAATTGGCTTTTATTTAGGAGGCTTTCACTGGACCTTACTACCACAGAAATGGAAAATAAATTTATTTAATAAGTTCACATACCTTCAAATCATCTGTCATAGCTACATGATTATAGGAAGTAGTGAACATGGCATGGAAATGAACTCAGTTACAAATGAATTTTCAGAAAAATGGAGTATTCTAGTTAACCAAAGATTCTGGCTAACCAAGACTTTCTATACATGTCATCCAGGAATTCTCTATTTTAAATATCCCCTCAATACTAAAATTCTATGGTGCAGATTGTACTTTATGTTTGGTAGTCTGTAAAACAGTTTTGTTTTTTTTTGTTTTTGCTGTGGTCTAGGATCAGAATACAACTCTTCAGGTATAATTTAATAGATACATTAGATTACTGTATATATTATATAATAAAGTGGTATTTTCATAAAACTTTCACATAATAATGTTGCAAAAATGAAAAGTTCAATCAATCATTCAGGAAATTAAAGAATTAAAATTGTTAGAGTTTCTATGGTTAATACTTTTACATGCATTATGTATTTTAACTTTCACAACAGTTCTGTGAAATTGGTTTTATGTTCATTTTGCACACACAGAAAATGAACCTCCAAGGGATTAAGTCAGAGGTTCCCAAACTTTTTCAGTTCATGGTATCCTTTGTGTCCAAGTAATTTTTCATGGCACCATTCTGCCAAAATACACACCTAAAAGGTTGCTTTAATCAGTTGTTGGTCCCAGCTTAGGTTCTAGCAGTTTAGTACCCACTTGAAAATAAAAATACACAAATTAAAACCAAAATTAATATTTTTACTTCATTCTTAAATGCCCACAATTACTAGTAGGATGTGTGTGCCTGCTGGAATTTGCACAACTTTGCAAACTGCACAGTTTACACACTACCACTTTCATTTTCTGTTCTACATTGACTTTCAAATGATACTTGCTTTTTATTACACCAATTGCTGAACATTTGTGAAGATATGTCATCATTCAGAGAAATGTAGCATTGTCTGATGTTGATACTGTAAACTAGCTTGAGTTTGTAGTTTGCACTGTACTGAAAAGATGTCAAGTACCATCATGTCTCCCTTGAAAATGTAAAAGATCTTATGGTGCCCTGGGGATTCTATCATCACACCAGTTTGGGAACCTCAGGGTTAAGTAATTTCTCAAATGAAATAACTAGTAAGTTTTAAAATTAGAACTTGAAACCATCGTATGTTTATGCACTCAAAATACCTTAATAACTTGAGATATTTATCTTTTGTTGACTAAGGGTTTATCAGGATGGCATTCAATGGAATCCTATTTAAAAACTAAGTAAATTTAAAATATTATTTAATGACATAATTTGAAATCATGCATAGAAGAAATGAATGAATCATTGGCAATTGTTCCTCAACAATATAATTTTAAAAACACATTAAAACAACTATCAAAAATAGTATCATGCATGTGATTTATCTCTGATGGCAGAGACAAAAATGTTTGAATCTCCTATATTTCATTTAAACCAGATATTAAATTTACTGTGAATTAAAGAATTTTTTTAAAACATTTATTCATTTTTAAGAGACAGAGAGAAACAGAGTGCCAGTTGGGGAGGGGCAGAAAGAGGGAGACACAGAATCTGAAGCAGTTCCATGCTGTGAGCTGTCAGCACAGATCCCCAGGTGAGGCTCGAAGTCAGGAATTGTGAGATCCTCAACTGAACTGAAGTGGGATGCCCAACTGATCAAGCCACTCAGGTGCTCCAAATTTACTCTGAATGTTTAAACTTGAATTCTCATGGGGGCACCTGGGTCGCTCAGTTGGTTAAGTATCCAACTCTTGGTTTTGGCTCAGGTCATGATCTCATGGTTCATGGGTTCAAGCCTCCTGTCTGGCTCTGTGCTGATAGTGTGGAGCCTGCTTAGGATTCTTTCTCTCCCTCTCTCTCTGCCTCTACCCTGCTTGTTCTCTCCTTCTCTCTCTCTCTCTCTCTCAATGAATAAACATTAAAAACAAGCAAACTTGAATTCCCATGTGAAAATTTGTAACCACAGAACTGTGCATTTCAAAATAGTTTTTGTCTTGCAGGTTTGCTGTGAGAGTAAAAGCTCATGATCATGAAACTCATAAAAAGATCATGAAATTTCAGAAATGAAAAATATTGGCAGTTTATGGATGAAAAGTGATCCCACACATGATTTTTCCCATTCTTGCCTGTTGGATACACAATTTTGCTGGAAGAAAATTTTGTAAAATAATACAGTTTGTAGTCAATTAATTTTTATGCAAATATTTTAGATTGGACTTACTTTCCTTTGGCCAAATTAATTGATATCTTAACAAGTAAAGACAGAAAATATAACATGGTTACTTTTTTGCTTCAAATATTTGCAGGGTCATCAATGAAAAGAAAAATAGTGTCTAATGAGAGCCACTTTGACTCTTGCCTTATAACTAATTTATAAACAAGTTGAACAAAAACATTTGGAAATCTTTATATTATATGGTTCTTTTTTCTTGTTTCCATACTTGGATATGATCTGACTAAAGTCATGCTGGTTCCAGGTCCAGTTCCGGTTACAGGTGCTCAAAATCTAAATAAATTCCCATTGATGCATTTGTGTATGGAAGCATAAATCTGTGGGATTTTTGAGAGTTAAGTATTAGAGCTTGTTCATTACTTCAAACCTGTTTCTGAACAGTAGCTTATAAAAAAACTATTTCAATCTGTAATATTCCTTCTTTCTGATATTTTCCTGTCCTGAATACCTATGAAATTGGTTTCTGTCTAAGCCACCTGATAACACAATTAACAAGGACTAAATTGTTAAATAGTCACATTCATTAAAATATATATAATTTCTATAAATGAGATTCTTTTGACATTAATTTATAGCTTGTTCTGAATATTAAAATACTGTGCATGTTTCTTTTGGGTGAAATTAGTACTAGGCTGGAGTCCTTCATGAAGCAAAGTAGATTTGAGTTGACTCTTTTTCATCTCATTAAGAGCGACTAGAGATTGTGGAGCTGTTGGTTTGGCACAGAGTTCAGTCTCAAGGTTGAGATTTTGTGAGCAGGACATGGAGGATACCTCAGCAGCAGACCTATCTCTTCTAGATTTGAGTAAAGTAGTGGTTTGGCAAACATCATCCTTCATTTATATTTAACTTTCTTACTTGAAGTCAATCATGAGTTTCAAATATTATAATTTCTAACATTTGGTTATCTTCATACTTTGCAATTCTTTTGCTTTTTATAGATCTGATTTTTTTCTTTTTCCTCATTCTCTTCCCAATATATACTTCTTGAAGGTGTAAATTGTTAAATTTGAAAGTAATTACTAAGGAAAACTGTAAAATCACCATTTTTGGAAATTTTAGTCATAGGGTAGATTTTTCTGGGATTTTTAAGGTTATAGTTTAAGGCAGAGGAATAAGCTTATGTAATTTTCAGAATCTACTAGCCTTATGGTTCTGGAATCTACTGCTATTTCAAACAAAATGGAAAATGAGTTGATATTTGAATTTGCTAACTTTTAATATTGGTTGAGAAGGCTAGACTGATGAAAAGCATAACCAAAAAGGAGTACTGTGCTTTGGAATTACTTTGTTTATGTCAAATCTACCTTTTGGCCCATCTACCTGAGATACATTTTTTTTGAGGGGTAAGGTGTTTCTTCTTTTTGAAGTCACTTTTATCTACTGGTATTTTGAGGCTTATTTTTCCTAGTTTCTGCCCACTTCTTAGCTCTCTTCCCCATACCCACACTGTAGGTGGTGAATAGTTGGGAATCCTGAGTGGCTTAGGTGCTGAGTAATTCTGTGTTATACAGCACCTCAAAACGACAGTATATGGAATTGGCAGTAAGATGAATCAGTTAATTGTGCACTTCACTTTTCAATTTATCTTTTTGCTTTTTAAGAAAGTTTTATGACTTTCTCATAATTTAGTTTTATCTAATAATATTAAATATTGAGCTGTTGGTCTTGTCTTACATTTTTAGAAAATAGGGACAATTTTTTTAGAGTAGTTTTAGGTTCACAGCCAAACTGAAGGGTAGATATAGAGATTTCCCATGTATTCTTTGCCTTGATACATGCATGGTCTCTCCCATTATCATGAGCACTCACCAGAATGGTACATTTTTTATCAAGGATGAATCTGTATTGATTCATCATAATCACCAGGGTCCATAATTTACACTAGAGTTTACTCTTGGTGTTGTATATTCTATGGCTTTGGAAAAAAGTATAATGATGTGTAATTCATCATGTAATATAGACATTATAACTCAGAGCTCTCTCACTAAGATCAAGTACAAGGCAAAGCTATCCTCTCCTATGGCTCTTTTTCAACATTGTATTGGAAATCCTTGCTAATGCAAGTCAAAGAAGAACTAAATCAGTGGGAAAATATTCCATATTCATACATAGAAAAACTCTTATTGTCAAGACATCAGTTCTTCCCAACTTGGTTTATAGATTCAATGCAATTCTAATAATAATTCCATCAAGTTATTTTGTGGATATAAGCATACCAATTCTAAAGTTGATATGAAGGGGCAATAGACCCAGAATAGCCAATATAATATTAAAAGAGAAGAAAAAATTGGAGACTGATGCTACCTGACTCGAAGACTTACTAAAAGACACAGTGATGAGGACAAAGTGGTATTGGTGAAAGAATAGACAAATAGATCAATAGAACAGAATACAGAGCCTAGAAATAGATTCCCATAAATACAGTCTACTGATTTTTGGCAAGAGAGCATAAGACATATGATGGAGCAAAAATAGTCTCTTAAACAAATGGTACTGGGACAATTGGATATCCACATGCCAAAAAAGGAATTAGACACAGACTTCACACTCATTGCAAAAATTAACTCAAAATGTATCATAGGCCTTAATGTAAAATGCAAAATTGTAAAATTCCTATAGGATAATATAGGAGAAAATTTAGATGACCTTGGGTATAATCATTGTTTTTATTTATTTATCTATTTTTAAAAATTTCTAGTTAGTTAACATACAGTATAATATTAGTTTCAAGTGTACAATATAGTGATTCAACATTTCCATACAATGTCTGGTACTCATCATAAGTGCACCCCTTAAACCCCATCATCTATTTAACCTATTCCCCCAACCACCTCTCTTCTGGTAACCATCAATTTGGTCTTTACAGTCACGAGTCTGTTTCTTGGTTTGCCTCTACCTTTCTCTTTTCCCTTTGCTCTTTTGTTTTGTTTCTTAAATTCCAAATATGAGTTAAATCATATGGCATTTGTCTTTCTCTTACTGACTTATTTCACTTGGTATTACACTTTCCAGCTCCATCCATGTTATTCTAAATGGCAAGATTTAATTCTTTTTTTTATGGCTAAGTAATATTCCATTATATATATATATACATATATACACACACACAATGGTTAAGGACCTAAATGTGACATCTGAAACCATAAATATCCTAAAGGAAACATAGGCAGTAATATCTTTGACATCGGCCATATCAACTTCTTTCTAGTTATGTCTCCAGAGGCAAGGGAAACAAAAGCAAAAAGAAAGTATTGTGACTTCATCAAAATAAAAAGATTCTGTACAAGGAAATAATCAAAAAAGTAAAAAGTGACATACAGAGTGGGAGAAGATATTTGCAAATGACATAAAGGGTTAGTATTCAAAATATATAAAGAACTTATATAATGCAATACCCCCCAAAATGATTAATCAAATTAAAACTGGGAAGAAGACATGAATATACATTTTTCTAAAGAACACAGATGACCAACAGACACATGAAAAGGTGCTCAACATCACTGATCACCAGAGAAATACAAATCAAAACTACAATGAGATATCACCTCACACCTGTCAGAATGGCTAAACTAAACAACACAAGAAACAACAGGTGTTGTTGAGGATGTGGAGAAAGGGTAACTCTGTTTACAGTTGGTGGAATAATCATGCCTTTTAGATATAACATCAAAGACACAATTAATTAAAGAGATAATAGGCTAGACTTCATTAAAATTAAAAATTTCTGCTCTGTAAAAGATAATATTAAGAAAATTAGGAGATAAGCTACAGACTGAATGGAAATAGTCCATTATTTGACTTTATTTGAGAGTCAAAATATGCAAAGAACATTTAAAACTCAACAACAAGAAAACAATCATACTTAAAAATAGGCCAAAAAACTTAACAGACACTTTATTAAAGAAGATATACAGATGGCAAATAAGTATTATGAAAAGATACTCATCAGGAGTACCAGGAAAATGTAAATTAAAACAGCAATGAGTTACCATTACACACATGTTAGAATGTCCAAAATCCAGAGCAGTGACAACAATAAGTGCTAGCAAGAATGTGGAAAAACAGGAACTCTCACATATTGGTGATGAAATGCAAAGTGGTACAGCCACTTTGAAAGACAGTTTGGTGGTTTCTCACCAAACTGACCCAGCAATCACACTCCTTGATATTTACCCAAGGGAGTTGAAAAATTGTATTCACACAGAAACTTTACATGGATATTTATAGCAACTTTATTCATAATGGTTAAAACTTGGAAGCAAATAAGATATCCTTTAGTAGGCGAGTGGATAAATCAACCATGATACATCCAGACAATGGAATATTACTCAGTGCTCGAAAAACTGAGCTATCAAGCATTAAAGGACGTGAAGGGCCCTTACATGTATATTACTAAGTGCAAGAAACCAGTCTGAAAAGGCTGCACACCATAGGACTGCAGGTATATGATATTCTGGAAAAGCAAAACTATGGAGACAATAAAAAGATCAGTGATTGACAGGTGTTAAGGGAGTGGGAAGGATGTATGGTGGAGCTCAGAGTATTTCTAGGCTAGTGAAAATACTCAATATGATACACTATGTTGGATGCATGTCATTATACGTTTTTCTAAACCCATAGAATATCTAAATGCATAGAATGTACAACACCATGAGTGAATCCTGAGGTAAACTATGGGCTCTGGGTGATAATGACATTCAGTGTAGATCCATCAAATGAAACAAATATACCATTCTAGTAGGGATTATTGATAATAAGGAAGGCTATGCATATGTAGAGACAAATTGAACATGGAAAATTTCCACATTTTCCCCTCAATTTTTCTGTGAACCTAAAACTGCTCTAAAAACATAAAGTTAAAAAAGGTTGGTTTTTGAAAACTTCTCTCACGGATTCTTTTTTCCCTAACGCCCCACTGTGTTCTCTATGTTCTTGGGCTTAGCAAATGATTACTTTTGTCATTTTAAATGGTTCTTCATAGGAAATGCTATTTTTCTTTCCCCTCAATATAATTTTATCGCCTCTGATAATTATAATGATTGACAACATGTTTAAAAAAGATCATTCAGTTAATATTCTGGGAAATTTTCAGGAATTAGCAAATTTTTCCTTGAAATTCCTTGTGTAATATCTTAAATTTGCTACTGCTAGTTTAGTAATGTCTCTAAAAGCTGATAACACTTTGAGATAATTGGACTAGTTATCCAAACACTGTTACATGTAAATGGGATATCTATTTTAATGCATTGACACTATAAGTTAACCAAAAAGTATTCCAAATAAAAAATTAAAATAAAATTTGCTTATATCTCATTAGAATTCTTTTCAAATATGAATTTTAAATTCTTATTCTGTAGTATTCTTGCAAATTCCCTGCAATTCATAGGCACTTTATGTATAGTTCTGGTTATGTATTCTTTAGGAAAAGTGAATAAAATATTTTAGTTATGAAAACTATATTTTTCTATTAAAATAAATATATAATTTATTTTAGAATGTATCTATAAAATGGGTTTATTTTTGGGGTGTCTGGGTGGCTCAGTTAAACATCTGTCTCTGGCTCAGGTCATGATCTTAGAGCTCTTGAGTTCAAGGCCCACATTGGACTTTCTGCTCTCAGCGCAGAGTCTGCTTNAAAGGGGTTTACTTTTGGGGTGTCTGGGTGGCTCAGTTTGTTAAACATCTGACTCTTGATTTCAGGGCTAGTCATGGCCTCATGGTTTGTGAGACTGAAACCCAAGTTGGGCTCTGCATTGACAGCACAGAGCCTGCTTGGATTCTCTCTCTCTCTCTCTCTCTCTGCCCTTCCTCCCCACTCTCTCTCTTTCTCTCTCTCTCACAAAAAGAAATATTAAAGAAGGTGGTTTACTTTTAAATTAATGAAATATTAGTGGTTTGAAATATTTCAAAATGAAATGGGAATGTAGATATCACCCTATGAAATTATAGAGACTTAAATTACTGCAGTTTTAAATATTATTAATATTCTGCCTCTTTCTTGTTATAGAATTTATATTTTTGGATAATCTTTCCTGTTAACCTGAGTTTTGTCTTTAAAAATGAATTTAACTGAAAGCCATTTCTTTTTGAACAAAATAGACCTTCAATGACTTGTTTAATACAGACAAATTAACTTTGTATTTTTCTACTCTCATGGTCTGCATTTTATCTGAGTACTTTAACCTGCATTCTACAAGTATTAACAAACTTCAACTCACTGCTCCTAGTCCACCCTCCTCTGGTCACCAAAGTGGTCATAGTTAATACCATTTTCATGGAGTGAATCTCAGCAAATTCAATGGTAAATTCTTAAACAATTATTTACTGATAGGAAAGGTAAAAGAACTTTTAGACTCAAGAAAAACATGCACTTCAGGTACAGCCACGGATATGGTTAATCTTTGGTCCTGACCAAGGTATCTTTTTTTTTTAATTTTTAAGTTTATTTATTTATTTTGAGAGAGCAAGCAGGGTAGAGACAGAGAGAGGGGGGAGAGAGAGAGTCCCAAGCAGGCTCTGCACTGCCAGTGCAGAGCCAGAGGTGGGGTTCAAACCCATGAACTATGAGCTGAAATCAAGAGTTGGTCATTTAACCAATTGAGCCATTCAGGTGCCCTATGTTGCCTTTCCAATTAATATCAAAGATGAGTAGACAAAAACAGTATATTTTAGCCTCTCCATTATATTCTTTCTTTCTTTCTTTCTTTTTTTTTTTTCCATCCCATGTCTGTCTCTTATATGCTCACTAGGTCTATTGGGTTATCTTGAATTTTTTTTTTATACATTTCTTCATAAAATTGGCTCCACCTTCTAATCCAGTGTCATTTTTATAGCTTCAGTTTCATGAATGCCAGTTACAACTGGTTTGAATTCTAGATGTTATGATATCTTCTTTGTCTATTGTACTATATATCTTCTGCCTATATTAATTCTTTTCCCATACCATGTTGCCCAAATATTCTGTCTCTAAATTACCACCATTGCCCAATTTTATCCCAACTCCAAATTGTCACCAACATGAGTTGATTCTCTAGACAATTTTTATTGGATATTTAGAACAAAAGAAAGTTTACATCACAGGACAGCATACCATTTAAACTCAGATAATATTTAGATCTGTTAGATTTTGCTCTATGACAAATCACCTCAAAACTTTAAGGTAAGGTAAAAATCATTTTATGATTGTTTCATTTTATGTTTAAGGTAACAACTCATTTTATGAGTCTGTGGGTTGATGTGTAGTTCTACAGCCATCTGTGGGCTGAGTGTTCTAGAGCAGCCTTCCTCATTTGATGTTGGCTTGGCTGGAGTAATTGGGATGACTAGGTCATGTGTCTTATCATCCATCAGACTTGCCTTAGCTTTTAACATGGTAGCAGCAACAGAGTTCTGAAGAGTAGCAAGAGATAATCCTTGAATAAACAGGCACTTTCTCTGCTTATGTCAGTTTTGCCATTGACCAAAGCAACGCACGTGGCCTACCACAGAATCAGTGTGGAAGGGGAATAGTTAGGGGCAAGGAAACAGTAAGGAAAATTATTAAGCCAATTTCTAAACAATATACGAAACATTGTCAAACTTCTACGTCTTTTTTTTGTTGTTGTTGGTCATCTTTTATTATAGGGCACATATATTCCATTACATTGCTGGACTTCTTTTCCTCTGACCTTTTCTCTTTCCACCCTGTCTCAGTAACTCAATCTTGCCCATTTCCTGTTTCTTTATTTTTTGTTAAGCACTTTATCTCTTTTAAGCTCTTCCTATGTCATCTATTTTAATTATTTTATATATTTTAATTCCAGTAGAGTGAACATTTAGTGTTATATTAGTTTCGGGTGCACAATACAGTGGTCTTCTTATGTCATCTAAATCTGACTCCAAAGAAACTAATTTTTGTTAACAAACTTACTGATGACATATGTTTATAAATAAAATAGCTCTCTCCATAATAGTGTAAGGACACAAGTCTAACCGTCTAAACCAAACTCACTCCATGACAGGGTTTAAGTTTCCCCTCTAAACTAGAAGGCCTAAGTTCCAGCTTCCCCGAAACTATCAGGCAGTTACACATGGCCCAAGGCAGGAGAAACTACACTTACAACACCCAATCAGGAAAGGCCAGCGACCACCCTCCACATTACTGAGGGAGAGGCCTATAGATAGAAACTATAGATAGGACCCTGTTACCTAATTTTAAAGTTAACCCGTTAGTTGCCGAACAAGACCCTAGGCTCGCTCTGTAATTGGTTGAATTTAAAATGTTGTAATTGGATCCCACCAAAAGTAACGAATACTCTAGACAATGTGTATGGTTAAACCCGCTGTCAATAATGTTGAATAATTATGATTGGATCACTGTTCCCCTGCCACAACTTCTGTAACTCCCCCATCACAAACCCCATGAAAACCCTACTCTGCCTTTGCTCGGGGGTCTCAGCACAGATCCACTGCGATGGTGAGGTCTGGGAGCCTGAGCTTAAGCCCGAATAAGTGCCCTTTGCTTTTGCATATGTGACTCGGACTCCTTGGTGGTCTTGGGATTTTGGGGAGGTCGCGATCTGGGCTTAACAATAGTTCAGTACACAACTCAACTCTTTCTCACAGCTAAACAAATAGAAAGATGAAAATGTGGATTCTCACAAAACAGTCATAGTACTTTTATGTAATAGGTATATAAATAAGGCTAAGGACTTATAAACTTACAGTAGTTTTGGAGCCCCGCTAACGGTCCTCTATTTTTGAAAATTTTATAGCACATTTGGAAAAAGAATCTTTCAGATAATGGATATTCCAAAACAGAAGAAAGACAGCTGTTCGATGATGATGGAAGAAAACATGAACATTTTGAACTAGTGTTAATTATTATTTTTTAAAAACAAGCTGTATAAAAGTGACCAGTTTTATTTTAAACACTTAAGAGAACTTTGCTGTGGAGTTTTCAAATCTAATGACAACTCTAAAATCTGAAAAATTTTACTTATGACTTATTTTATTTCTGGAAGTAAAGTAAGGTTGTGTACCCCGATCAGTCTCTATGGGGCTTTCCTTGTTATGCTGAAGTAGGAACTGAAGATCTGGGTGTAGAATGTGTGATTTCACTTTATGATTCCTACACATGCAGTAGAGTTTAGTGATCTGGTATATGTAGTTATTCAGTAATATAATCAGATACAATATTTGGATCAATAACAGGTATTATTGAATCTCTCTGATATCTATGGCACTGAGATATGTGCTTGAGTAGGATTATCTGATAAAATAAGGGAGTATCCAGTTTAATTTGAATTTCAGCTAAACAACAAATAATTTTTTTGTATGAGTATGTCCTAAATATTGGATTGGAGGTATCTATCTATTTATGCTAAAAAACTATTAATCTGAAAGTCAAATTTATTGGAGGATTCCATATTTTTACTTGCTATTTCTGGTAATCCTATCAGCTTGGAATAATATGAAGCTGAAGACCCAAGACATATACATAAAAAGTAATAACATAAGGAAACACATTGTAGCAGTTTAAAAACATATATACACAAATTATTTGACATTCATTGAGAGGTGGAGTATATATTTCTTCCCTTGAAATATAATTAGATTGAGGGATTTGCTTGTAGCCAACAGATTGCAGAGGTAATGCTGCTGTATGACTACAGAGGTGGCTGGGTCATGAAAAGCCATGAGGCTTCTTCTGCTTGGCTCACTATTGAAGCACTAAGCCTCCAGACAGAAGACAACCGCTATCCTGAGGCCATCATACCATAAGAAAGCCCAGTCCACATGGAGAACCTCAAGTAGGTCCTTTGGTTGACTGTTGGAGGCCGGCTCCGGCAGGTCCAGGGGTCCCTGAAGGATGGATGGTGTCGGCGAGAGAGAGAGTGAGAGAGCCCCGAGATTCTTTCTGATCACCAGGCAGCCATCTGTGCTCTGACTAGGGCTCAACTTTAAGTGTTTTTGAGATGGCACAGAAGGGGCATTTGCCTTAGACAATGATTTCTGACAACAAACTTCTTTGATATGTAAGAATTTCCCAGAACATAGATTTGTAGAAGACTCATGCATAACCTTTATCAATAGCGATTGATGTAGAGGATTTAGATGCTTATCATATGGGGAAGGAAGGCATCTTTAGCATACCAGACAATGTTTTTAGCATAAGAGCGTGAAGTTACTTCTCTGTGAGCAGGTGTCAAAAACAGGTCTTTCATGAGATACCTTTGCTCTCATAATCACAAAAAAAAGAAGTTCCTCAATAGGCTCCTTCACAGGGAGTAATCAGCATATACAAGGCCAGAAAATGCTCCAGGCAGAAACAAATGTGTGGGGGTAGATATTTGCCCTTAACTCTAAATTAGGCTCTTTGCCTCAGGGCTAGACTCAAGCCTCCTTTATTATGTATGTCTTGGATCTGCAAGACTCTTAGGAAGAGCCTTTTGACAATCATCTTTGGAGAGGCAAGGACATGCCTTTCCTTATGAGCAATCTGTGTGGGGAATATCGGTCTGATCTGGAATATTGTGAGACCTGGTCAATACCAGCAGCCTCATTTACAACATGAGCCAGTAGTAGCAGAAGGAGATACCAGTTTCCTTGCTGTGAGTGCCATCTAGAGAGGCCGGTGTGGCACCGGGCAGTTGACAACCCCTGTCTAAGTCCCACTGAGGTAGCAGCCTAGAGACGGTATCAACCACCAGGCATGTGAGTGAAATCACCTCCAGATGATTGTAGCGTCTGGGTATTAGTTAACTCCCTGCTTAAGTGTGGACATTATGTAACAGAGATAAGTCATTCCCACTGTATGGTATCTGAATTCTTGACTTTCATAGTCCCAGAGCATAATAAAGTGGTTGTTTTAAGCCACTAAATTTGGGGGTAATTTTTTTGTTGTTATGTGGTAATAGTAAGAGCAATACACATGTTAAGTACAAAGTGAATGTTTAACATAATCTGTGGATTATAGGAATTAGGAATTAGGAATTTAGAGGAGGAAGCAGTCTCCAAAAGTTTGGTAGGGTGGGACTCCCCTGCCTGGCTCCCACCCACACCCCTTCACACACACACCCATACACACACTTTATTTATTTTTCCTTTCATAGTTTATTGTCAAGTTGGTTTCCATATAACACCCAGTGCTCATCCCCACAATTGCCCTCCTCCATGCCCCTCACCCCCACCCCCTTTAGCCCTCAGTTTGTTCTCAGCATTCAAAAGTCTCTCATAGTTTGCCTCCCTCCCTCTTCCCAACAATTTTTCCCCTTCTCCTCTCCCATGGTCCTCCATTAAGTTTCTCCTAATCCCCCTATAAGTACAAACATACGGTATCTGTCCCTCTCTGCCTGACTTATTTCGCTCAGCATAACACCCTCAAGTTCCATCCACGTAGCTACACAGGGCCAGATTTCATTCTTTCTCATGGCCATGTAGTNTCCTAGCAGTGCTATTGCTGGATCATAGGGGAGTTCTGTTGTTAATTTTTTGAGGAGGCTCCACATTGTTTTCCAGAGGGGCTGCATCAGTTTACATTCCCACCAACAGTGTAGGAGGGTGCCCATTTCTCCACATCCTCTCCAGCACCTATAGTCCCCTGATTTGTTCATTTTCTTCACTCTCACTGGCATGCGGTGGTATCTCAACGTGGTTTTGATTTGTATTTCCCTGATGAGGAGGGATGCTGAGCATCGTTTCATGTGTCTGTTGGCCATCTGGATGTCCTCTTTGGANTGTATCACATTGACTGATTTGTGAATATTGAACCAGTCCTGTAACCCAGAAATGAATCCCACTTGATCATGATGGATAATTCTTTTTATGTGTTGTTGCATTCGATTTGCAAGTATTTTGTTGAGGACTTTTGCATCTGTATTCATCAAGGATATTGGCTTGTAGTTCTCTTTTTTTGTTGGATCTCTGTCTGGCTTGGGAATCAAAGTGATGCTGGCTTTGTAGAATGAGTCCAGAAGTTTTCCTTCCATTTCTATTTTTTGGAATAGTTTGAGAAGAATGGGTATTAACTCTGATTTAAACGTCTGATAGAATTCCCCAAGGAAGTCATTTGGCCCAGGGCTCTTATTTGTTGGGAGATTTTTTTTTAAATATTTTTATTTATTTCTAGGAGAGAGAGAGAGAGAGAGAGAGAGAGTGAGCAGAGGAGGGTCAGAGAGAGAGGGAGTCACAGACTGAAACAGGCTCCAGGCTCTGAGCTGTCAGTCAGCACAGAGCCCGACGCGGGGCTCGAACCCACGAACCGCGAGATCATGACCTAAGAGAAAGTTGGACGCTTAACCAACTAAGCCACCCAGGCGCCCCAGGGAGATTTTTGATAACTGATTCAATTTCTTCACTATTTGTGCATCTGTTCAGATTTTCTATCTCTTCCCATGTGAATTTTGATTGTGTGTTTAAAAGGAATTTGTCCATTTCTTCTAAATTGGCCAATTTGTTGGCATATAATTTTTCATAGTATTCCCTGATAATTGTTTGTATCTATGAGGGATTGGTTGTAATAAATCCATTTTCATTTATGATTTTGTGTATTTGGGTGCTTTTTCTTCTTTTTGAGAAGCTTGGCTAGAGGTTTGTCAATTTTGTTTATTTTTTCAAAATACCAACTATTGGTTTCATTGATCTGTTGAACTGATTTTTTTGGATTCAATATTGCTTATTTCTGCCCTGATTTTTAATATTTCTCTTCTTCTACTGGGTTTCGGGTGCCCTTATTGCTCTCCTTCTAGTTCCTTTCGGTGTGCTGTTAGGTTTTGTATTTGCACTTTTTCTAATTTCTTGAAATAGGTCTGGAGTGCAATGTACTTTCTTCTTAGGACAGCCTTTGCCACATTCCATAGAGTTTGAATTGCTGTATTTTCATTTCCATTTCTTTCCATATATTTTTAAATTTCTTCTCTAGTTGCCTGATTGGCCCATTTGTTCTTTAGTAGGGTGTTCTTTAACCTCCATGTTTTTGGAGGTTTTCCAGACTTCTTCCTGTGATTGATTTCAAGTTTCATAACATTGTGATCTGAAAGTGTGCATGGTATGATCTCAGTTCGTTTATATTTATAGAGGGCTGCTTTATGATCCGGTATGTGATCTATCATGGAGAATGTGCCATGCTCACTTTAGAAGAAAGTGAATTCCATAGCCTCAGGATGTAGAGTTCTAAATACATCTGTCAAATCTATCTGGTCCAATGTGTCATTCAAGTCCATTGTTTCTTTAGTGATTTTCTGTCTGGTTGCTGTAAGTAGAGTATTAAAGTCCCCTGCTATTAGCACATTCTTATCCATAAAATTGTTTCTGTTTGTTTGTCTTATGTATTTGGGTACACCTGTATTTGGTACATAGACATTTATAATTATTTGCTTTTCCTGATGGACAGACCCTGTAATTATTATATAATGCCCTTCTTCATCCCTTATTACTGGCTTTACTTTAAAGTCCAGTTCGTCTGATATAAGTATAGCTACTCCAGCTTTCTTCTGACTTCCAGTAGCATGATATATATTTCTTCTTCCCCTTACTTTCAATCTGAAGGTGTCCTCAGGTCTAAAATGAGTCTCATATACACACTTTAAAGGCCAAGCTTGACAGACATATAGGGCATGGACAATGAGAAAGGGAAGGTGTGAAAGCAAGGTGGATGGCAAAGATCTGTGTTCTTTTTCTTTAAAATTCTTTTATTAGAATAATTGTAATTAAAACAAATTAGTTTACAAAGCGCTGGAAAAAAGAATAAGAGTTGAATGGAACAGAAATAAATTAAGCTCCCATCTTAATTTCTGGGCTGTGTTTCTGAGCATTTAAAATGAAGCTATTGTGGTTGTGCATAGGACTTCATGGTCTTTAGGGCGACTGAGAAACTGAAAAATAGATTAATAATTTTGGATGGGTAATCCACCATGCTAGTTACTTAGTTACTTAAATTTCACATTTCTTTAGAATTCTGGAACAGGGCATCCNGTTTCATGGGAGAACAAAGGATTTGGTGAAAATAGCCTTTTATTTATGCTTTAATGTCTTCGAAGCAGTCTCCAAACTGCCAGACACCCAAAGATAAAAGCAAAAGAGAATGTTTGGCCTTTATTTTGTGAAAGCATTTTTTTAAATAGACATCATGTGTGGATATTGTAGTGAAAGATATTGAAGGTTGAATCTGTTTCCTTGAGGACTTATTTCAGGAGATGTTTACACTGTAAAGGATATTCCTATATCACTCAAAATAAAGCTAATAGAGTATCATGCACATGTACAGCAGTATACTTGTTATTTTAGAAGGGGTTGCTGAAAGGGTTCCCTTTTCACCTTCCTGTATTCTTTATTCTCTTTACTTCCCTTCCCTGGAATCTCTCTGGACCTTCCCAGGACCCTTCAGTTCTCATGCTGTCTGGGCCTCTTAGTTCTTCTCGTCCTTTGTTACGGTCTAACAGCACTCTGAGTTTCTCAGTTTCTCTGAGTTTCCTTTAAGCTATCCATTGAACCTACTGATGGCTCTTTCACATGCATCCAAATGTACTTCCCATTAATGAGGCATGGTAACCACATAGACTGGATTTTCCAAGATAGATAGTATACAATTTCATTATCTTTATGTATTTACATTTTTCAGAAATCCTAATATTTTGATATTCAACTATATCTGCATAATATTACTTAAATCTAAGAGGTACACCAAATCCCAGATCATGTAGATTCCTTATATGAAAAATTCTTATTTTTCATCCCTCATTTGCCTCTATTATTATTGTTTTTTTTAAATCCACTTTCTGGTTACTCTACAGCTTTCATTGAGACCTTAGTATTTGTCTTACTCTCTTTGTCTTTGCCCAAATTCTGCCATTGTCTCATCCATCCATCCATCCATCCATCCATCCATCCATCCACCCATCTAGTATATTACTGATGTGAACAGCTCATTATATACAATAGTCTCATAGTTACTTATAGTTCTCAACTTTGATACCTTTATTTCTTTTTAAATTTGGTGATCTGTTACATAGTGAGCATTATGTTAAAGAAATAAAAATACTTAGAAAGCAAATCAATTGTTAAAAATCATCACCAGACTTTGGTAAGATAGGATCGTCTGTCTATTACTGATAGCTGAATTTCACTGTCCCTTGTTCTCCCCTTAACTATAAGAACTTGCAAATTTTCAGCAGTTTAAGGCCTCAGCCTTTTTTGAATGTGGTGGGGTGGTGTCTCATACATGCTTCAGAAAATTGTATCAGGTGCAGTCACTGGTATATTGTCTACTGTGGTTTTATTCTGTCATTCTGTGAGCACCTTTTCCCTTTCCCTGAAGGGCTGTCAGTGCTGTACCTGCAGGTACCTCCATGCCCATATCCAGTGTTCACTTTCTTTGAACTTCCATAGCTGCCCAATCCCAGAGTGGGAAAGAATGCAGCCTAGCCTACTCAATTAGACTTTTATCTTGGGGACTTAAGCAACACCCCTTATGCTTGTTCTATTTTGGATATTCCTTCATGAAACAGTTTTTTTCTTTTCCAGCTTTTGATTTCATTTGCTTGTGCTATAGGTTTTTTAGTAATTGTTCTCAAACTTGGCTGTGCCTTAGAATCACTCATTTAAATTCCTCTTTCAAAAATGCTGATGTCCCACACTGAGAGATTCTCATTTAATCCACCTTGGGTGGGCCCAGCATTAAGTGGTTCCAGTGTGCTGTGAGTGTTGAGAATCTGTGGTATATGGGCACCCACAGGAAACCAACATTGTGCTCCTCTTCCCCTCCTCCCAGTCTCTATTTCAGTCAGATGTCTTCAAAATAGGGGTCTTCCTTTGGATCCAAACAAACAAATCATATCAAAGTGCCCATCTGATGGCCAGACTAATCTGATTTTAGTTTGGTGCTCAAAGTACAAGTGCATGACAATTTTTATAAGGAAAGAATTCCAAACATAGACTTCCAGGGGAGAAAAAGATAGCCTTACTGATATTGGAGGTTTCTCCATTCTAAGGCATTAGAAAAATCTTTGACCCAGTTTTGGGAAGAATTGACTAGGATAGAAAACTAAGCGTATATTACTTCATTTTCATCTTTGACCTATTTGATTTTCCCATTCACTTATATGAAAACATAGTTAATGTCACATATGATATTAATTATGGATTTTAATGGATATCTCTGTTTTCCAGGGTCATAATTTATATTGTACACAGGAGAATCACTTGAGTCAATTATGCAGCTTCCTCTGAATAATATGTAGAGGTGGATTTAGTGATGATAATGAAGTTGAAGATTTAGGCTTCTGCTAGGACCTCTAGAAATGTGTTCATATAAATATATGTTTTTGTAAAATTTGCTTAAGACAGGTGTTTTCTCTTTCTCCTATGAAAAAAATTACAGAAACTTCAGACCTCACTTAATCTGATGTGTGGAATCATTGAGAATACTACAAGATGGGACTTCGTCAAAGTGAAACAGTTATTATTATTTCAGCTGTCATTATCTTCCATTTTCATTTCTATGAGAAAAAAATAACAAAAAAGACTTAAAACAGGTTTATTTTCAGTAGATTTATTTTAAACCAATATGTACCATTAACCATGTATAGTTGTTAAATTATGGAAGTATCACTCTACTTGTTGATAAACAGGCATTGCCTTAAATCCCCTACTACCTCCTACTACCATTCCATCTAATCCAGTTGTTCTCCTGAAACTTACCCCTGCCTCCCATGATTCAGCTCTTAAGAAGGTAACATCTGGCACATCAGGGAGGCCTCCATGGCCCAGGTTCAGTGCTAAGGCCACTGGATTCATTCAGATTGGTCAATACCTGTGCTAAATGAGCTATTAAATATATTGAACACCCCCTTACTTAAAAACAACTTAAAAATTCTGTAGTTATACATTATAAGTATAAATGTTTAATAAGATATATTTATATAAGAAGTGATCCTATGTAAAAAAGACATTTTTTTAGAAATTATTTTTGGAAATCTGTTATAAGTCCATTTAATATCTGGTTTATGTAGGACTAAGAAAAGTCATGCCACGTAAAAACCAAATCTTAGAGTAGTCAAAAAGAATTTGAGAAATACCTTAACAGAGCTTTAATTTGCACCTAGGACAGTTCTTAAAATATATTGAAAGAAGGAAGCCAGCTGCTAACACAAAGGAGTACTACTAAATAGTCAGTGTGTAGGAGTTGTTATGAGGGCTAGAAAGGAGACAGTACAGATATTCAACAATTGCTTAAATCTTTACTAAGAAATACTTTGGGGAATGTGCCATACTTAAACTCTATCTAGAGATGAAGTTTAGAGAGTTATAAGCTGATGGCATTCTCTGCATAATTTGGTAACCTAGGCATGAATAATTTATTTGGGTCAGATTTAATGTATACAAGTGTTGAATGGAAGTGAAAAATGAATTTAAGGCTAAGTTGTTTTAGAAATATAAGCTCACTTTAGAAATAAATCGTAGCATAACCTTTGGAAAAAGTAACCTCACATTATTTTCACAGACTTTTTTTTTTTTTTGTGAACTGGGAAGAATCTATGGTTACACTATAGATTATAGATTCAAAGGTGTTTTGATAAGTTTAATTTTTAATAAACAGATAAAAATAAGCAACAAAGGAAATGGGAGAAGGATAGTTTTGGGTAGAAAAAGCAATTCTCAAGGCACTTTTAAGGCAGTTTCATTCAAAGTTTCTCAAACCGCTGAAAGCACCCAGGGAATGCTCAAATTTGCAGTTGCCACTAGCTTATCTGAGTAGACTCATCTGCCTATTCAGCTCTCAAACAGTTATTGGATACTTAACATATTCCAGGCATTGTATTAGACAACAGATATGAAAGGATGAAGACAAAGCAGTCCCTGTCCCAAAGGACACAGTCCATGAAGTGGAGACACATTAGGTAAATATATAACCTCATCCAACATAACATCTAAGAGATCTGCAGAAATGAATTAGTCATTCTATATAATTATGGATCTTTTTAGTATAAGATGCTGCTTGGCAGAAACTCTAAAGGAGTTTTCAAACCCAATACTGATTCTCTCCCACGAGTCTGACTCATCAGGAGGGATTATTCTACCCTGTGTTAAGTGGAACCACATCATGCTATCTTGGAGTCCAAATTCCTTGAGTACATAATTGATAAAACAGTGGAACAATGGGAATTCTATTTGATCTCTGCCAATCCCTCCTTTTTTCTGGTCTGGCTGTAATGCTCTCCTGCACACATTCCTGAGACATAATCTCTGCCTTCTGATCTTTTAGTAATGAAAGTAACTTTAGCTATAACTAGTTTCAAGGGCACACTTCACCAGTTTAAAATCCCAGCTTTGATCCCAAGCTCCACCAGCAGGTGGTATGGAAGTCAAACAGAGTTAACCTGTTTATAATGTTTTGCGAGGAGACCTCAAGCACAGTAATCATTGTGATACTTCTGAGTAAATAACATGTACGTTTATAAAAACACTTGTAGCAATATTCTCACTTAATTTGACTTGTAAAATCTGTGTATTTTTTTTTGAGTCACATTTTTAGTTTCCTAGAATTTCAAGCATCAGCATTATTATTATTGTTAAAAACTACTGTCTATGAATGTGTATACATGTGTGGTTTGCCTTATTAAAGCTTAACTAAAGTAAATATAGTCTTTATATCCAAGAAGAGTGTAATTGAAAGGTCTGAAAGCATAATTCATATGTGCTAATATTAATATTTAGAAAGATTTTCTTTCTAGAATAAAAAAAATTGGAGAATGCAGTTATCCATTTTCTATTTCATTTCTTATTCTGCAAATGAGCCAAAAGGGACAGGGATTTACTGACCATCCTGATCTGATCTGCATGTACTTGGAGGCATTCAACTGCTTTTGGCATCCATCACCCCAGGACTCCTAAGTTCCTTTAGCAATTCTCTGTGACATGTTTCTTGTGGTAAACAAACATCAGATACCTATGGGTGTTTTATTTCTATACCTTTTTTCAAATAGTTTTATACAAGTCCCTGAATGTCTAAGTTTAAAATAAAGAAAGCAAAGGTTAAAGCAAAGGTTAATTAGAAGTAGAACATCAGTTGGGGCATCTGGTGACCCAGTAGATTCAGTATCTAACTCTTGATTTCGGCTCAGGTTGTGATCTCATGGTTTGTGAATTTAAGCCCCACCTCTGGCTCTGCACTGACAGTATGGAGCCTGCTTGGGATTCTCTCTCTCTTTGCCCCACCCTTGCTCGTGCTCTCTCTTTCAAAATAAATAAATTTTAAAAAAAAGAAGTGGAATATCAAGCTAATTTTCCTTAACTGGCAAACTTTTTGCATATGTATGAACCTATAAAATTGCATTAAAATAGTAAATGTTTTTTTTATTTTGTTTAGAGAGAGAGAGAGAGAATGGATGGGGGAGAGGCAGAGAGCGAGAGAGGGAGACACAGAATCCAAGGCAGATTCCAGGCTCTGAGCTGTCAGCACAGAGCCCTACTCAGGGCTCAAACTGGTGAACCTTGACCTAAACCGAAATTGGACACTTAATCGAATGAACCACCCAGGTACCCCAGATGGCATTTTAAATATATTTTGAATACTACTCAGCAATGAAAAAGAATGAAATTTTGCCATTTGCAACAATGTGGATAGAACTGGAAGGTATTATGCTACGTGAAATAAGTCAGAGAAAGACATATTCTATGATTTCACTCATATGTGGAATTTGAGATACTCAACAGATGAACATAGGGGAAGGGAAGGAAAAATAAGACAAAAACAGAGAAGGAGGCAAACCACAAGAGACTCTTAAATACAGAGAACAAACTGACGGTTGCTGGAGGGGCCTGTATGCGGGTGGGGATGGGTTAAATAGGTGACGGGCATTAAGGAGGGCACTTTTCAGAATGAGCACTGTGTGTCATATGTAATATGAATAACTGGGTTCTACTCCTAAAGCCAAGCCTACACGGTATGTTATCTAACTTGAATTTAAATAAAAAATATGCTTTGTAGCAAGTATCTCCATGAATTATTCTAAAAGGAAATTAATTTAATGAAGCATGTTTGTTTCACAACTTCTTTGTTTTTTAGGAAGCATTTTGAGATAATGTATTTTCTTTTAGTATATTTTTTTAGTTAAGGAAAGTGTTTCTCTTTCAAACTTTTATTTCTTTTCTTTTTGTTTTTTTGTACAATAAATATTTTCTTGATTTCTGTGGCAATTCTGTTTTAATGAAGTAATGAAAATGATCATGACAAATGATTCTTTCCTGGTAATATATTTAACTATCATCATAGGAATAAATATTTGGCAATTAGGATGAGAAGTCACTTTTCTTTTGATACAACTTTCACATTCAAAAGTTTAATGTTAGGAAATAGCTTGTTGTTATCTATTGCAATCAATATATTTGATACATGGAATATTTGGCATTAGGCATATAGTATAAACTTGAAATCTTAAATAAGATTTCCTTTTTGAACTCTGACAGTGTGTCATCATAAATTATGTTGTTGAAAAATCATTTGATGGGAAGATAGAGACGGCTATTGAGTCTTCCAAAATCTCCACATAAAAGTTAACACAGCAACTAGATAGCAAAACCAAAAATATTCATGGACAACATTTATAATTCAATTAGGTGGCATGATATTCTTTTGAATTCCAAAAGTAAACGTAGGTTCAAACCACCAAGAGGAACAAGACAAAAGATACTGACTTATGTTCAGGGGAAAGCAGAGTAAAACAGTGGAGAGTCTGAAGGACCTGGGACAGGAGATACTAAAATAAAGAACTAATATTCACTGGCAAATATAGTGGGAGCAGTCTGAGAGCAGCAGCTGATGATGGGAGTGGGTTTTGCCTGCTGTTGAGAGTGTGGGGCCTTCAGTAAGGTCTGCAAGCACTAAAGAAGTTTAGGGCTTTTGGACTTTTAAAGTTGACCAGCTAAGATTCCCTTTCAAGACAAGATCTCAGGAGAAACTGTTTAGAGTGGGTTAAAAATTGGTCAACAGGGAGACAACCATAGGAGCAAGGACAGTGTTTAGATAAGACTGGGGCAATAGACAGAGATGGGAAATCGCAGCAAGCTGCCTTATTATTCAACACTATACAAACAACAGAGGAACAGGGAGCTCTAAAATGAAAAGAATAGCTGAATTCTAAAAATTCATGAGAACCAATTTTAAATAAAATACCCAGAAATTATTGAGATTAAGTCTCAAAAAGTTGTTACATGGGGCGCCTGGGTTGCCCAGTCAATGAGCAACTGCCTCTTGATTTCTGCTCAGGTCATGGACTCATGGTTCAGAGACAGAGCCCTGTGTCAGGCTCTGCTCTGACAGTACAGAGCCTGCTTCAGATTCTCTCTCTCCCTCTCTCTCTGCCTTCTCCCCTGCTCATGTGTATGCACTCTCTCTCTCTCTCAAAATAAATAAATAAGCAAACATTAAAGAAAAAAATGATATAAGTTATGAAAAATAATACAAATAAGAATGAGAAATTCTAAGAAAATGATGGAATATAAGAAAGAATTGGAAATGAAAATTAAAGTGAAGGAATACAAGACTGAATAAACACAACAAAAAATGCTTTAAGAGAAATATAAGACAAAAAGGAAAAATTTTAAAAATCAAAATTTAAAATAAAAATTTGACAGAAAGTGATAGATACTGAAGAAGGACAAAGAAAATCTAATATAAAGATATTTTTTACGAAGAAAAACCAAAGCAAAGAATAAATACTAACATATAAAATTTAAGAAAAAATTTCCTAAAATTACAAAATATATATCTGAAAGTATGTTTTGAAAGAGCTTATCAGGTACCTGAGAATATTGACCCAAACGACTATCACTAAGATATACTCTAGTAAAATTACTAAAAGAAGATGACATCTTATATTTCCGAACTAATTGAACATCAGAAGTTGATATTATATAATTCTTATTTGATTGATGAAATTTATATTTGATTACGTAAAAGTGTGAATGTAACAAATTTGTTTCTGAAACTGAGTCCAGAAAAGGAATGTTCCATGTATCTATTGTTGCATAGAAAACCACATGAAAACTTAGTGGCTAAAAACATCAATTGCATTCATTTTGCTCATGGAGCTACAATTTTGTTGGGGCTTGATTGGGTTGGCTCACTTTTACTCTACCTAGTGTCATCTGGGACAGCTCAAAGACAAAGGAGTTGGAAACATTGAAGATTTACTTGTTCATTCATATGTCTGGCAGTTGATGATGGCTGATTGTCCAAACAACTACACATCATCTTTTCATGTGGGCCTAGACTTCCTTACAACATGGTAGATGGGCTTCACAAATAGCATTCCAAAAGGGAGAGATCCAGGCGGAAGCCCACTGTGAAATATGATCTAGCTTTAGGTGTCATGAAGCATCATTTCTACTACATTGTATTTAAAGAGGCACTCACAAAAAGAGTTAACCAAGTTCAGGGAGAAGAAACTGACTGTCAACATTTGATGGGTGGGGGTGACAAGGTGTTGGATATTTTTGTGTTCCTACAAATATTTTTGAGCTTTGTTTTGGGATGCAGTAAAGGTTACTTGAAAACAGTTTGATTTTTTCCAATCTTACTTTTAAGATATGTTAGCCAAGCTCAGTCTCAGGCTATTCATTCTCCAATACTGAGGGAAGACCTTTTTGTATAGTCTACCCCATGTCCTGTGAAACATGAAATCTCCCACTCTGCCTGGTGGGAGCCAGCAATATCTCTGGTCCTGTGTGAATTCTGGGCACAGGAACAACTAATTCTCTTTTCTTGGCCCCAGGTAGTCTCCTTACATTACTGGTTGGTTAGTATTCAGGCAAATGCTTGGCCAGGACCTTCTGCTGTTTTTTAGAGTTCTCTCTCTGCATAGTTCTTTCCTCTGTGGAGCTCTGTCCTTCAAATCTTGGTTGCCTGGTTCACCCAGGACTCTCAGTTTTTTCTTCTCAAATCAGGGAGTCAACTTGGATTTTCCTAGATCCCTCTCCGATGCTGCAGCTTGGAAACTCTCTCAAGGCAGTAAGCTGGTGCAGTAGGAGGGTATATCTTACTTGTTTTTTAACTCTTGCCATCCCTAAAGTGACCCTTTATTGTCTAACATTCTGTGTCTTGAAGACCAATATTTCAGATATCTTTCCCATTTTTTGGATGTTTCAGGCAGGAGAATAAGCTATATCCCTGTTTTTCCATCTTGTTTGGAAACGGAAGTATTGCTTGGCTGCTTTTTAGTTATTCCTTAATTTATTATCCATGCCTCCTGCAAAGATTCTTAAATCTATAAATATTTAGAGAAAGTTTCTCAAAGTACAGTAAATACCTGTGTTCCTATCTAATGTTTCCCTGATATTAAACCATTAATGCTTTGATCATTTTTGACTGATCCTCCTTGTCAAATCACTAAATTATCTCTTTTTACTTCTGTCTCAATCTTTAAGGAATGTTATATTATTTTTCTAGTGTTGCTGTAATAAATTGTCAGCAACTTTACATCATAAGACAACCCAAATTTATTTTCTTGCAGTCTGTAGGCCAAAGGTCTGGTCCAAGAGTGGCTTGGCTGTTTCCTTTGCTTCAAGTCCACAAGGCTGAAATCAAGGTGTCAGCAGGCCTGTGTTCCTGTCTGGAGGCTCTGGGGGGAGAATCTTCTCCCAGTCTTATTTGCATTGTTGGCAGAATCCAATTCCGTGTTGTTGTAGGACTAAGGTCTCTATTTCCTTCTAGTTGCCAGCTGAAAGCTGCCCTCATCTCCTGGAGTACTCCCTCCAGTTCTTGCACAAAGCCCCCTACACCTCAGAACCAGAGGTGATGTCTTGAACACTTCTCATGCTGCCATGACTCTCTATTCTGGCTTTTCCTGCCACATCCTTCTGACAGACTCTTTTGCTTTCCTGTTCTAATTTTAAGGCGTGGGTCAATCTGGATATTCCAGGATAATCTTCCTATTTTAAGGTTCATAATCTTAAAAAGCCTCCTTTGCCATGTAGCATAACATATTCACAGGTTCTAGGGAGTAAGGTGTGGATATCTTGGAGGATGGACATTATTCTGCTACCACAGAAATAAGTTTGTAATTATACTTATTATAGGCTCTATTTCTATGAAGGTTTAAGAAGAAAACACTGTATATTTTTGGATCTGGATTTTCTTTGGGGGCTAGTCCACTTTTTGAAGAATTAAGTCTTTTCCTTTGTCAGATTCTTGAGCCCCTCCAGTCATGCTTTCTGAAAAGGTAATAACTAAGCATCTTCTTCTTTTAAACATCCCCTATTTAAGAGTAACTAGATTGGGGTCCATCTTACTTTTCCCGTTTATATACATTCAGTATGATGTCTAAAATCTCATCCTTCTCTTCTAGGTCAGTCTCTTGCTTGCTTCTTACTTTCCTTCATTGTTCTTTCATTATCATGCTTCTGTCTAAGCATATTTTTATAGCTAATTCAATCTCTTCGTTTTCTGAGCAAATATGATTTCTAGAGACAGATTGTTCCAGGAACAGTTATTTTAAGTTGCCTACATAGCTGTTGTATTTCCAATAATTTTCTTGAGTTATTTATATATATCAGCTGAAGAAGATGGCATATTTCCTATATAATAAGGTCTCACAGTCATGGTTTATATAATTAATAAATTAGAGCCAGTTTAAAACGATTAGGTTGTATGGGTGCATATGTGTGTGCACGTGGGTGAGTGTGTGTGTGTATGTGTGTCGACATTCATTAAGGTTGTCACATTCTAGCCTGTTGACGACCTTAATGAACATAAGAATTTAGCCTTTCATCTGTGGGTAATGCTACAATAAGCTGCTGGGACACCACAATGTCAGAATCCCACTTAACTCTTTCTAAACTATTAAACTTTAGAGCCATGTATGTTGATCATGCCAAGGGCTTCAATATTTAAGTGTTATCTTCATATGCTAGTCCCTGTTCCTAATTCTCAAGGTTTCTTGTGTTTTATTCTGTTAATGATTTGGCAAATATCATTTTATTATCTTTCTGAGTCCAGAATTAACAGAGACATAGCTAAATAAGCAGACAGAAATCATGATCTCAGCTTTATAACAGGTAAAAACCAGACAGAAGACTGTAGTGTAGATGTGTTGCTGTAATGAATTTCTTAACACATTTCTCCTTCCTTAGCCATTCAGGAAATGACACATTTAGACAATGGTAACTTAGCACTATGGGTTTCCCATAGGGTTGAGACCAGTCTGGAGTGTTTTCTCTCTATTGGCAGAAAGGTCCAAAAGAGAAAACCCAAATATACTAAGTTAAGCAATCTCACTTCTTTTCTTAGATACACTTATTAGGTACGTCATTCCTCTTTTTATGGGGAGGAGGAGTGAGTAATGAAGGATTTAAAAGACTCAGAAAAACATGAGATGAGAGGAATAAGGTTTTCCCCTTTCCTCACCAAGGAAGGTGTGTGTTTATCATTTCTGCCCCTCCCTCACAGCCGTGTAAGTCAGTAAAGGTAGATATAATGTCTTGCATAGGTAAGTCTAAGTATTGGGTAGAATTTGCTCCTCTTCCTCTTAAGATGTTCAACTAGATCTCTTTTTGGATGGGTGCTTTCCTTTGTGTTCAGAGACTGTTGCATTCTCAGACATTAGGCCTCTGGGTCACCTAGATTATTAATGCTTTTAGTTCTTCCCTGGGTGAATCAGCAGGTACAAGTACATTGTGCAGAGATGGAGAACAGTGGGTTGGAAAGGCATGTGTGCCTTAACAAATGTATCAATTTCTCTCTTTTCCTTCTCTGACTCATTTTCTGATTCCCTCTTTCTCTTTCTCAATGTGTCAGGCATAAAATCTCTGCTCTCCTGGCAAGGGGCATACTTTATCAAAAACACCTATTGGGCTGTGATTATTTAATTGGATTCACTTGGTTTGGCCTGTCTTATTTTTGCTTGTATTTTGTACGCAGAAAAGTGGGGACTAGCTGTCTTTTGTCAGCATAATCATCATTTTACTCAGACCTGACTTATAACAAAAACCAAAATTGAAATAATCTAAAACTATAATATCTCTTAATTTGGACTCATTGAACCTCTTAATGGACGGATATTTATCAGCCCTCAGGTGTAAAGAAAGGCATCCTATATACAGACATTGCCCACTTTTTAAATCTCATTGTCCAAACATTTTCTATATTCTTGCAAAAATTTTACCCTACTTCATTCTTTGAACGGAAAACCTGTGATAATGAATATGTTTGTGCACCAACAAAATCGTTTTAATTGGGCAGGACTCAGGGAGGGAAGATGTAAAACATGCCACATCTTAGCTGTTCTCCCAAAAGGATTACAGCATGTGTATTTGTGTTGTTCAATCCATTTGCACTATTGATATCAGCTTTATTACTTTTTCCCTGAGAGTTCAGTCTTTATGTTTTCCAGTGGTTGCCTCTGTACAGTGCATGTAAGTACTACCAATCTGGGGTCTAAATTAGATACTAAATGTTAATTTTATTTAAGTCAAAGGGATGGTTAGTTAGCATTTGAAATACTCTAATTAGGCACACACTCAAGCAGTTGGTTAGCATTTGAAAGAGTCTAATCAGAAGAACATTTTCCAGAGGCATCTGCTACTAGGACTCTTACTATCTAGATCTTGATCAGTACTAATAGGTGTCCTAATTATAACATATGGAATGTTGAAATGAGTTCTCACTGGTGAAATGAGAGTGTTCAAGATACATGGGTTGGTTAGAAACATTGCATAAAAAGAAACAGAGTGTCCAAGAATCAAGCAGCCTGGACCAGTGGTTCTTCATTAGGGAGTGACTTTGAAATTTGACAATGTCAACATTTCTGCTTTTCTTTTTTAAATTTTTTATTTTATTTAATTTTTTAAATATAATTTTTTGTTAAATTGGTTTTTTTTTTTTTTCATCTGGACAAAGGGGCTGCTACTGATATCTAGTGGGTAGATGGTAGGGATGTTGCTGAAAATGCTACAATGAGTAGAGCCTTCCCACTGCTTACTCCTGTTCCCCTTCCCCAACAAAGAATTATTGGCCCAAAATATTGGTAATGTCAATGTCAAAAACTGTAGCCTACACTCTTCAAAGTGGTGTGCTAAGTCTAGGATTCTATTTGTTTCTATGTGTAGCCATTAACTGAGGAGTCTGTCTTCTGCTTTTAACTAGAAATTTAGTTGATACCTGCTACTAAAATATTGCTGCAATTCCCTCCAGTGAACTTTTCATGGAAGGTGCTAGTTGGAGTTCCTATGAGGTCAGAGAACTAGAACTTAACTATTTTTGTGCCTGCTTGCTAATGTATGTTTGGATGTGTTGCAAAATTCAGTCTGAGACTTACTCTCACTGTAATAAAATATCTGATGGATTGAGATCTTCAGAGCAAAGACCTATAGTTCTTACCTACTTTTCACTAGATACTATTTATATTTATCAAAATAGCCTAATGGTTGTGCATAACTAATTTTACTTAGATTAGTTCACAAAGGGCAATGTATAACTTCAACCTTCTGTGGCACAGGCTACCCAGGATCTTGAGAAGGTTTTTACATGCTTAAATATTTGTGCATACATTCAGTAGATTATCAGGTATTGTTATATGCATCAGGCATTATTATAGTTCCTATAGACATAATGGTAAACAAAACAGACAGTGCTTGCTTTCCTGAGGATTATATTAGAAGTATGTCCCAATTCCAATTGTAAACACAGATGAATTCTTTTGCTAGTAGGCAAGTCATTTCCAAAACAAATTGGTGGATGCAAATAAATATGAGAATGGGGGAGGGGGAAGGCTTTCTAACATTTAGAATTAAAAATGTAAGAGAAAGAATTTATGGGAAATTAAAACTTCAGGAACTTTTCTTACCTGTGAGGGAAATATCAATTGACAAGAATTGCTTTGAAGTGTGTGCTGAGGTTCAAAGGCAGAGTTCACTGACCCACTTCTCTAGATGTAAAGAAGTCTCCTTACAGAACTGGAGGGAAAGTTCCTCCTTGATGTATTTTCCCCAGAGCTTTCTTTCCTCTGTTTTATGCTGTAGTGAACAGATGATAAGGAGGAAATGAATTCAAACTTATTTACTTGCAAATAGACACATTCTAAAAAGCTTTGCTTTGAGTAAGAATACTAAATAGCAAAGCAACTCTACCATTTTTCATCCTTCAAATTCCAAATTGATTCTATCAAAAACACATTCTGTTAAAACACAGTCACTGCTTGGTTAAAAAAAAAAAAAAAAACCAAAAAACAAAAACCTCCCAATATGTTGAGCATTCATTTGACTTTCTTGTGTGTGACTCAGATATTATTCAAAGTCACATCAAGTTGTTTGCTCATGCTAAATGTCTTCTTTAGTTCTGTGGTATATTTGCTTATTTTGAGAGAGAGGGAGCATGTACCATCAGGGGAAGAGCAGAGAGAGAGAATCCCAGTCAGACTCCATGCCATCAGTGTAGAGACCAAAGCGGAGCTTGATCCCATGAACCGTGAGATCATGACCTGAGCTGAAGCCAAGAGTCACATGCTCAACCAAATGAGCCACCCACATGCCCCTAATGTTTTTATTAATTTTTAAAATGTTTATTTACTTTTGAGAGAGAGAAAGAGTGAGAGAAAGAACAGGGGAGGGGCAGAGAGAGAAGGAGACACAGAATCTGCAACAGGCTCGCTCAGAGCCTGACATGAGGCTCAAACTCTGACCAGTGAGATCATGACCTGAGCTAGTTGGATGCTTAACTGACTGAGCCACCCAGGTGCCCCATAGTGCTCCTAAAGTTTTAATTCACACAAAGAATCAAATCTTATGTAATAGATATATTAGACACTTAATTTAAAAAATCTTTATAATTCAGAAATTTCCAATCAAATTCTAGACAAATCTAACAAGATATTAACATCTCAAGTCTCAGAGAGGGCGAAGTTAGCAGGCTTTGTCCAAAGCTGACATGCCATTGATTTGCTTTTTCCTTATTTTTATATATAATTGGCAAGTTAACTATGCACTTGCCATATTATCTTAAAGAACTTTTTTCTTTTTTTGAACACTAATTTAATTAGTACATGGAAAACTTCATACTTCATACTTTGATAATAACCACATGGAATATCTTAAGAATTTAGGGTTATTTGTGTTATAGTGGAAAATTTAGGATAGCTTCAGTTTTAATTACAGAGATAATTTTACATTTTTTCATAGATAGTCTAGGAAGGTTGATAGTTTGTGTTTTGTTACTGTTAAAAGAGTGGAGAATGTGAAGGTGTTTTGGGCAGGCATACAGGTACTCAAGACTGACTTATATTGGAAGGATATTTATCTCAAGTTAACAAAAGTTAGCCAAAAGAGTGACTGTCCTGAAGAGCAAGATCATAGCTTGCCACTATCCTTAGAATAAGGTCCAAACTCCTTAATATGAAACATATGACCTCACATGACTTGGTCTTTGCTTATACTTCTCAGTGCCTCAGTAATGCTAATCTGCTTTCTCACCTACAGGCTTTCACTTAATTGTTCTCTTTTCCTGCAACACTGTCCTTTTTTAATTTTTCACTGAACTAATTTCCACTCATCTTTTTGGTGTCAGGTTAAGTGTTTCTTCCTCTGTGAAAAGCTGGACTCCCTCCTGCCTCCCAAACTTGGTTAGAAATACTTACCTTAAAAGTACTTTGTTCTTACCTCTGTGATAATATTTTACATATTAAGCTGTAACTTAACAAGAATAGGAGGGGAAAACATTCTATCTTTCTTAATGTTGTAGTCCAGTACTTGACACAAAGCATGCATATGAATAGATGTTTATTTGAATGTATCAATGCATAGATTAACAAATGTCATTGTAAACTAGTGTTTTTCAAATGTGGGTGATTGGTTGACCCTGCCTACCAGTGAATATCTGGTAATGTCTGGACACATTTTGATTAACAAGATTTGGGAGGGGTAGTGCTATGACATCTAGTGGTTACAGGCCAGAGATGCTGCTAAAAATTGTACAGTGCACAGGTTCATTGCCACATAACAAAGTGTTATGTGGTCCAAAGTGCCACAATAGTGTCAAGACTGAGAAACTTTGCTATAAATAATACTGTGTTTATTGTAACACAAAAGTGTCCTCAGGGGAAAGTAGTAAGAAAAAATGGGTAGCAAATGTAAATAAATGGGACTTTTGGAAGCAGTTCACAGTGTGGTACAATTGGTTCACAATCAAGGTCATGGAGAGCAATGGGAGCCAATCCTATGTTAATGGTGGTTCCTGTGGTGACTGAGTAGAGGAGTTTAAAAGGTTCAAACTTAGATGTGCTGTCCAATGTATTTATGATGAAGATGCTGATAGAAAGGGAGCAGGAGAGGGGTAAAGAAAGAGAAAGAGGGAGAGAAAGAATCCGAAGTAGGCCCCACTTGCTGTCAGCACAGAGCCCTGAGTAGGGCTCAGTCTCATGAACTGAGAGATTATGACCTGAGCTGAGATCAAGAGTTGATGCTCGACCAATTGAGCCAACCAAAAGCCCCTACTACTATCTTCTTATTCCTTCTAGTTACTCCTCTTTTGTTTTGCTTTAATTTTGTACTGTCCATAAAATATCTGTCACTCAATTGTGGGGCTTTAAAAAATACATTGTCAGGGTGTCTGCGTGGCTCAGTCGGCTGGGGTCATGATCTCATGGTTTGTGAGTTCAAGCCCTGTGTTGGGCTCTGTGCTGACAGCTCAGAGCCTGGAGCCTGCTTTGGATTCTGTGTCTCCCTCTCTCTCTGCCCCTTCCCCACTGGTGCTCTGTCTCTCTCTGTCTCTCAAAAATAAATAAAAATGTGTAAAAAATTTAGAAAATATAATGTCTTTGAACATTCTAGATTACATACTGAGGAGAAAAACTGAAAATAAATAGCTCATAATTTGTAGGAGAAAGATGGTGGAGACAGAACCTGAAGCAATTTTAATGCAGGGATAGAGAAAACATTGTCTTTCTGGCCTGTCTTTCTAGAAAGAGGGATACATTATTTAATATGATCTGTATTACATCTTTCTTTGATCATATTTTATCTATTGCTAAGCATCTTAAGACCATTGTTTTTATATATACATCTGAAATGAACCTAAATTTATATCAAACTGGCTTTTAAAATCATATATGGCATAACAAATGGAACCAATTAGTAAATAAGAAAATGTTTGGAATATTAAATAAGGACAGATGATATTTAACTGGCTTTATAATTTATGGCCTATCATTCTGATTAATAATCAGATGTTCTGTATCTATGGAAACAAAGAGGAAAATTATTTCTGCTTCCAACAAATGTACAAAGATGAGAAATATTGTGCTACTTTGAATAATCATCCCAGATGTTGCTCTTCTTGTTAACCTTGTGTTATTATCTATTTTACCATGAGAAAAGCAAAGTTATGTGGGTGGAAATAAAAGATGTAAGAAGGAAATGGATTGATGTTTGTTGCAGACGAAATGACACAAAGGACAAGACACACACAAAAGACAGACACAGACACAACTCCGGCCGGAGGAACCATTCTACGCAAGCCCCTCTTGCGGTTTATTTTATACCCCGGTAACTGGATACAAACTGAAATCTACCAGATGCATTCCTTTACCAATTAAGGGCAAGTAGCCAAACACATTTCAAGGACAGGGGGGAGCAAAGGGAGGAAGCGATCACAGCATGTTTACTAAGAGGCCTGCCCACAATTCCAGCCTTCTCCCTACTTCTAAGGAGGGCATGTTCCCTCTTTTGCGAGCAGACCATTAAACTTGGATATTGTGTGCAGGCCTCCTGGCAGAGCATCCTGTTTGCAGGCATGCTTTGCCCAGGCAGGGAGCCCCGTATGCAGGCACATCCCCGCGTCCCTAATCACGCTTTCTTGTGGTCACTGTCGGGCTCCCACAGATGTTGCCTTAAGGATAGTTGTATACTATCAATTAATTTGGAATTCTGAATTGCTTTTTGAATTAGGGAATAAAAAATGTTCAAACTTACATAGTTTCTAAGTTAATTCTGTGATTTGACTCATAAATAAGACCAAGTTTTTTTTTTTTTTAAATTTTTAATGTTTTATTTATTTCTAGGAGAGAGAGAGACAGCGTGAGCAGGGGAGGGTCAGAGAGAGAGGGAGTCATGGACTCTGAAACAGGCTCCAGGCTCTGAGCTGGCAGTCAGCACAGAGCCCGACGCGGGGCTCGAACCCACAAACTGCGAGATCATGACCTAAGCGAAAGTCGGACGCTTAACCGACTAAGCCACCCAGGCGCCCCTAAGACCAAGTTTTATAGGCAAATTTTAATGGAAAATCTCTAAGAATAAGAAGATTGAAGAATGAAAATTAACCAAAGAGGGAAGAGACTCCTAAAATACATTCCATAAACATAGCACACCATTAATTTTAAAATGGGATGTCCTATGGGCCATGTTGATGAGTGAATCCGGTTTTCATCAGGATCTGCAGCTTGATGAGAGTTCTTCTAAGATATCATTACTTTCAAGGTGATTTTCACCAGATATTAAGGACTAAATGTGATTTATATAAGAATTAGGGCTGAAATGCAACTCCTATCACCCCATATCCATGTCTTATTCCTCTACTGAAGTTAAAAGATTGTTGTGTTCCTCTCATTAGGAATGAAAGAGAGAAGATCCTATGAAGACATTGGGAGAAGATGGTCCTCTACAAGCCAAAGAGGAACCAACCAAACCTCAGAAGAAACCATCCCCATTAACACCTTGATCTCATATTTCTTGCCCCCAGAACCATGAGAACATAAATTCTTCTATTTAAGTCATCCTCCCAGTCTGTGATATTTTATTATGGAATCTCTAGAAAACTAATATGGCCCTTCAGGTTAGAATTCAATAGCCTTTTGGGGTGCCTGGATGGCTCAGTGGGTTAAGTGTCTGACTTCGGTTCAGGTCATGATTTCATGGTTCACGGGTTTGCGCCCTGCATCAGGCTCTGTGCTGTACATTTGCTCAGAGCCTGAAGCCTGCTTTTGATTCTGTGTCTCCTCTCCTCCCCTCATACTCTGTCTCACTCTATCTCTCAAAAATAAAATAAATGTAAACAATTTTTTTTTTACAATTCAATAGCCTATGAATGATGGACCTTATTTTGACTTTTTAATAGGAAAAAGTTCATTAATATTTTTATGTCACTTATAAAAAAGATTTTATATCAAGTATAAAATGAGAGGATCCTAAGCATTTTAGGTACACTGCAATTCACTGCAGCTAGCCTGGTAAAGGATCATATCCATAACAAAAGTGCAATATGTATTTGTTTCTTAGGTTTGCTGTGACAACTAACAAACTGGGGTGTTAAACACCAGAAATTCATTATTGCACAGTTCTGAAAGCTGTGTCAGCAGGTGTCAGGAGGGCAATTCTCCCTCTGAAGTCTATAGGATAATCCCTTCCTGCCTCTTCCTGGATTCTGGTGGATGGCTGGGAATCCCTGATGTTCCTTGGCTTGAGGCAGCTGCATGACTCCAGTCTTTGCCTCCCTCATCACATGGTGTTCTTCCTGTATCTGTGTCTCTCCTCCTTTCATAAAGACACCAGACATATTGGATTAAGAGTTGATCCTACTCAAATATGACCTCATTTTAACTTAATCAATCACATGTGCTATGACTCTATTTTTAGGTAAGGCCATATTTTGAGGTACTGGGGGTTGTGATGTCAACATACCTTCTTGGGGCACACAATTCAACACATAAGGGATTCTTTGGAATATAGTCACAAAAGAGGCAAATTTAGGAAGTTCGAATGGTTAATATGTTTATTTATTGTTAACAATTAAGGGAGTAGTTATAAATAGTTTGTTTTGCAAATGTTGTTAGCCTAAGTGGATTACAAATAGGGTCTGAATATTTATCTGCATTTAATAAAATCATAGTGCTTATGGTAAGCCTTTAATGAAATAAAGTGCTGATGGCATCAGCAGGAATAAAAAGGTTTACCAGACATTTTCTTACTACTTGCTTTTCTCATGGAATGAGTGCCTAAGATCTTTTTTTATTGAAATCATTCCAGTTTATATCAGTTTGTTACAAAGATTTATATGAAAGTAATTAAAAACTCCAACTTAAAATTTTTAAAATTTTAATTCCAGTAGAGTAATATTACAGTGTTATATTAGTTTCATGTATATAGTATAGTGATTCAATAAATTTATACATTACTCAGGCCTCATCCTGAAACGTGTACTTTTAATACTTTTATCTTTTCCACCTCTCCCCCTCCCCGCGCCCCCCCCCCGCCCCCACCACCTCCCGTGTC